>NW_014569575.1:158589-224907 GCF_001313835.1 Polistes canadensis
AAAAAAAAAAAACAACGCACAGAGTTTCTACATATTATTCACAGAAGTTATATCATATTCGTTAAATAAAAAGATAATTAAAAATATTAATAGGTTTTTTAATTTATTTATTTAATACAAAGATATTAATCTTGACTTGCATCAACATTTTCTGTTTGGAGGCCTTTAAATGAGGCTACAGGAATATATGTTACAAGTGTGTACAATTTGTTAGCGGAATCTTCATCATCATTTCTTCTTCTGCTTAATCGAACACGAACTCTGAAAGGAACGTTCCTGCAAACAGAAAAATATTTTTTGTAATTGTTTATCGAATAAAATATTATCCAATTTATATTTTAAACAGGAAGTATTATTTTGGCAACGATTTTAAAAAGACAAATATTTAGTTGTATGAAGAGGAAAATTTACCTAATTCCTTTAGACCATAACTGTTTATTGAGACGAGTATCAATCCTTACGTCAGGTGTACCCATTTGTTTTTCAGCGAACTTTCTGATCTCTTTGATTGCTCTTGGTGCACGTTTTTTAAATCCAACTCCATGAAGTCGTTTATGAAGATGGACTGTATATTCACGAGTCACTACTTCATTAATAGCACTTTTTCCTTTCTTTTCAGAAGATTTGGCCATTTTTAACCTCAAAAGATCAATGAATATATTATTTTTTATATTTACTCATAATAGAAAGATTGATTTAGTAAAAACATTAATTTAAAAAATAACATGTATTTTCTCTCGTTAACCTAACAAATAATTATATTATAAATAAAATTAAATAATTAAAAGATAAAACCGTTTACAATATTGTCAATACACACAATGCATTCTCAACAATAAAAATATAAATATATTTTATCACAAAAAATTAAAAGAAAACCAAAAAAAATATTACATAAAATCTAATCAAAATTTAAACATGAATATAATTTCATCAAACATAAAAAATGATTACCTATTTAAAATCAGATGTTCTTAGATTTTATTAAACAGAAAGTTTAGGTTCTTTCTCCGATCGAAGGTCCATACGAAAGAACTAGTATGTGTTCGTAAAATTATTACCGGATGTTCGAAAAATCATTTGTGACGTTAGTAAATAACTATTTATTAAACAAAATAAATATTTATAATTATTGTTATTACACAATATTCAAATTAAAATGATTTTTTATCATATTATTAAAACAGAAAAATTAATAAATATTATTGCAATGATTGAAATTGAAAAATGTGATGCTCATAAGCGCTCACCAAGAGCTCTGTGATATGATTGGTTAACAAATGTAATACGCATTTGATTGGCTATCACAGAAAAATTATTTGTGACTTCAAATTTTACTTAAAAATTAATTTTATGGAAAAAACAAAAACATTGAATTATTGATGAAAAATAATATCTTCATAGGCATCTGTTGATTATATTTTTATAAAATTAAATTACATATTTTAACATACATTGATATGCATATATAGAACATATTGTTTATCTATTTTTCTACAGGGGAACTAATGGAAAAAGAAATTTTAAAATTAAAAAAAATTTATATACAATTCTATTTTAGTTGAGTAGTTTATATTTATATGCATATATATTATATATGTAATTTCTTTATATATTTGCTGTTTACTGTACATTAATTTTGTTATGACTTAAAAAAATTTATTATATTAGAGGGCGCATAATATAATTTTTATGTAGTCGTGTTCAATATGGCGAACATGTTGAACGTAGTGGTTATCGCAGGTAATTTTAAGTTACATTAGACGTAAATAGTTATAGTTATTTTATACTTTAGAAATATGAAATGTGTGCAGGTATAAAAATTCATTAAAGTGCATTTATATAAATTTTTAACAATTGTAATGGTTCGTTGGTACAAGAATATGTGTGAACTATGTAAAGTTTCAGTTTCAAGGTCTGTGTAGGGAGTTGAATTAGACAGTTGCGTCGTACGTAAACAAGTCGCTTATACATTTTTATTTTTCAAATTGTAATAATTTTCAATAAAATAGCAATATGGTTAAATTCCATTAATAAACGTTGAAGTTTAAAACATTTTATGTCATTAATTTATTATATATAGCAATAAATACATAGTTTAATTTTTTTATTCTATAAAGTCAACTGCAATATTAAATGAAAAAATAAATAAGTAGATCACTTTTTTTTGTACAAGTTATTAAAAATGATAGAAGTTTTAAATGCATTTAATTAAATAAAATGGAAAATAGAATAGTAAAGTATATTGTAAAATAAATTTAGTTTAAAAACGATAACATATGTACATGTATATTATGCATACATTCATATGCATATACAAATAAGTATTATACTTACTTATATGAATACATAAGTGGAGGCTAAGGAAATATAACTAGGAATAAGAAGTATTCTATAAAAAGGAGCTATATACACATACACACACACAATAATCTAAAAATTATTTAATGGATATATGGAATATTTGAATTCATTATTATTTTTATAATCAAAAGTAATCAGTGGGGTATTACTACTACTATATTATTATTATTATTATTATTGTAAAAAAAAGAAGTAATTCTTTTTTATTAATTATATATAAATTTAATTTATATTTACAGATGTTATGCAGGAAATTGCAAACGATTACTTATATAAATAGAATGAAAATCTTATAACATATCAGCAAAAAGAAAATGTACAATGAACTACGGTGGAAATATTTCGGATTGGCATCAATACAACTCGGTGCAGACAAATTTAAGTGAAACAACATCAACCGATCATAATGTGAATGCAAATCGTTTAGCATTTATGTCTAGTGGTAGTCCATCTTCATTAAATGCTCTTAATACTGATGGCTATAAAAAATACCAAAATGAAGCCAACTTCAGTACAAGACATTTTCCACCTATGAACAATGCTTCAAATAGCTCAAATAATACTGATAACTTTGCAATGCCATCAGTGGTACAAATGCAAGGATATATTGGACAATATGGTCCTGTGGTTAATAGAAACTCTGTTATGGATAATGTAAAAGCTCCGGTTGATATGAGAAATGGATCGATGAATACATTTAATGATGATTACAGATACAGAAATAGTCATATGGCGCTTCCTGGACAAAATTCTCATTTAAATGGATCCAATATGAATATAAATGCACCTGTCACTTCTATAGGGTCACGAACTAATAATATGTGTGCAACATCTTCTGTAAGACAAGGACCTTCATCTTTCATTCCTTGTAAAGCTCTGTGTTGCAATCCAAATACAAATATAGGTTATCAACAATGGGATAAATTTGGAACTTATCAATCTAATACACCATATAGGGAAAATATGCGTTTACCTGGATATCAAGCAGATAATAGACAATACGGTGATCATAATTTTCGAAAAGATAACTTTGAAAATAAGGAAATGTTAAGCTCTATTATTCCTAATACGGATCATAGAAGAAACTTTCCAGAATATAAATATAATAAGGATTCTACGATGTCTAGAGGTTGTTCAGGTCCATCAGGAATGATACAAAATTATCCAATTTCAAATTACAATTATCCAGCAGAGTGTCAGAAATATTCTTATCCTATGAAAGAGTATTCAAAGACAAATAATATGGGTTTACAAGATGCAACTGTTTTTAAACATCCAGAACAAAATTATGTTACACAACAAAAATACAATGCTAAACAAGGTCAATATGCGACAGGTAATGTTTTACCTAAACCTGTGCCCACTTTAAATGACAGTGTAGATATTACACCTTCTACCCAGAATTCTTATTACGCTGCACAATTTATAAGAAACGTACCAACAGAATTTCCACGTACTTGTCAAAAAGCTTTTGATAATTCACAACAAGTTGCTGCAATGCAATCTACACCTGTGCATAGTACTTCATCGCGATACCACTCTTATCAGCAAAAAATTGCGATGCAAAGATTTTCTATGGAAAATCATTTGAGAGAATTTACAAGGATACCTGGATATCAATCACATCCAAAATACAAAGAATCTGTTCTTAGATATAGAGAAATATTAAAATTACAACAGTCACATGGATATCCAGCAGCAGTTCAACATCCTGTAAGAATTGCATCAACGCCCGTTGATACTATTCCATCTATAAATTTGCAATTTGATCAGAATGGAGTTTTAATAAACCCTACTTATTTATCTGATAATTTTCCAAAAACTCAACAACATACATTGAATGCAGATTCAAAACATTTAGAAAAACATGGAAAAGAACAAGATTTATGTCCATCTGATTTATCTAATGAAAATAATCTACACCCTAAACAATCAATTAATCATTCTCCAAAAGAACATTCATCATCTTTGTATCAAAATGATTTTCAAAATCAAGACCAGCTTTTAATACAAAAATGTAGCGAACAAACTGAGTTTAAAATACAAGAAAGTACAGGAGATGGCATAAACTCAAGTAATGCTGATACTATAACTGAACAAGAGAAAACATCAAAAGATTTTGCTGATAAGCCAAACCTTGATGTTCGACAATTTTTAGCAAATTGGGATGCATCAGAAGATGAAGACGATTCAAATACAAATTTGCCACATGTTGTCTTAAGCGATTCAACATCATTGGTAGTTGTAGAATATGAAAGCATTGACAACGCTTCGAAAATACCTCATAATGTGAATGTAAATAAAGAAAATGTCACTTGTTCGAAAAAACATGATAAAGTGACACAAGAGTATTCACAATCTTTAGATTCTCCTTCTCAGAGTACTGAGACATTACAAAATTTAACTGAATATAGAAATAAAGATATTACAAAATCTGGAAATATAATACATTGTATAACCAACAGTACTGATGACATTCCAACGATACATATAGTTGATAATGTACAAATAAATAATATTTTGGAGGTATCTAATGATCAAATTATAGAAACCTTAGAACATCAAAGTTCAATACCATTTTATCAGGAAAATGTAAATTTAGAAGAAGAAATAAGAAAATGTGATGATAATAAGAAAGACAATTCTACAAATATAGAAGCTTTGAATAAAGATACATATACCACCGATGATACTTTGTCTGAGAAAGATAGAAAGTCTTCAATTCAGAATACCAATCAAGAGTTAAATGCTTTGGAAACAGTATCAAAAAATAATTTAAATAGACAAACTACAAACTTGCAAAAGCAAAATAGTTTCACAAGTGAAGAATCACATAACACAGATGATATCAGTCTACCTGATTTGCCTACAACTGAGTGTACTCCAATATCCACTACTCTAAACACACCTATTCATTCAGACAGTGAAGAACCATCAGGACGTGAGTCTTCTATATCTTCCAATCCTATAGAGATTATACAAAATAGTCCAATAATTAGCTTTACTCATTCTCCCATTAAAATTGGATCCTATGAACATTTAAATGATACTGTTATTTCTAAAGAAAATACTTTACTTCAATTTAATTTAGAAGAAGCAAATCAATCTAATAACAATAGTATTAATGCATTTGAAAATTCTATAGCTTCGAACAATTTTAACAAAACTGGTAATTCATCCAAAAGTGAAGTTATTGAAGCATGTAGAAGCAATAAATTGCAAACCAGTTCTAATAAAAATTCAATTATAATGAATACAACAAAAATAGATAAACAATTTAATGAAAAATCTTCTGATGTATGTGAATCTTCAACAAATGAGTATGAATCAGAAAGTGTACCAATTGACATGCACAAAAATTCTATGCAAAACTCCAAGAATACAAAAGTCGAAAAAATCAATAGTAATAAATTTCAGAGCATTGAAGATCCTTCGGAACCTATAAATTATAAAATATCAACAACAGTGACTGAAACATCTCAATCTACATTAAAAAACAAATCAAGTGAAAATAAAGAGCAGTATATGATAAATACTGTTCAAAATAATAATAGAAGTCCTGAAATGAATGTTGAAACAAGGAAACAATCAAAATGCTTGTTTGCGACTAAATTAAAACAGGACATTCCTAATGATAAAAGTCCAATATCATTGATTTCAGGGGAGAATGTAGAAGAAGGACACACACTAGTACGATACATGGAAAAAAATACTTCATCAAATATTAAAAATATTCTGTCCATTCCAAATATAAACATATATACATCTAGAGCTGACAAATTACAAAATATAAATACTGTATCAATACAGAAAAAATGTCTAGATACGTTAACCAATAATAAATTACATTCTAAAAGTCCTCAAAATGTTTGCGCAAGTAAAGAAAAAGATAAAGAAGGTTTTTCCAAAGATCTTCAAAACGAGTTTAAACATCAAAAACTTGCAAAAGATTCTGACGTACATTCATCTTCTATGGATAATGCTAGCTTAACAAACTTAGAAATGTTACCTGGCCATGTAACACATAAAAAAAGTTCTATCTTAGATACTAAAAACAATACTAAACTGGAAAGTGATACAATAAATAAAAAAGAAGATAATGAACATATTTTTGCAAAACAAGAAAAATCTATATCTATTTCTAAAAAGGTACATGATCAGTTACAGAAGAGTGACGAAATCTGCAAAATAAATGCAAACGCTGATTTTACAAATGTTTCTCAGGGAGATCATAACCAAAGTAAAATATCAGAGAAAAAGAAATCCCCAAAGAATTTTAATGTTGATAAAGTTAACATTATCAATAATACACAAAAACACGATTTTAATGAATACATGGAAGAAAACAATGACATGATATATCTTGATAAATGCATTGATAACAATAAACATATAGGAAATACTTATTTTAATAAAAGATCTACATCACGATACACAGGCACTCAATTTCAACAGTGTGATTCTGCGATAGAAGATACCCAAGCATTAGAGAAGAATACAAATTTAAAGAATAAAGTAGATTCAAGTCAACCATCATCTTCTACGACCACTATTTGTTCTATTACTTCCGAAAAATCAGAACAAGAACAACTATATACTGTTTCTAAAAGTTTCACAACAAAAAATGTAAATTCTGATTTTGAAATTAAAGTTACAAATGTTAATTTAAAATTTACGGATAATGATATATGCAAAGAATTAGTCACTTTGAGAGATAAAAAAAAAGAAAATTTAAATAGTTGCTCTGAAGGAATTAAAATTGAAATAAATGTATTGTGTGCAGAGCGTAATGCCAAAGAAAAGTTATTCCAACAAGAGTCTATAAATGTGGATAGTGAAATGATTGATCAATCAAATAATTCTGTGTACGGTAGCAAGAGTACTTGTTTATCAAATATAAAAGAATATGACATATATGGAAAATTAGATACAGAAAAAGGAAGTTGTAAAATTGATGGAATTATAAATCACAATCGATGTCAGAGTACAGATATTTGTTATGAAAGTGTGAAAAATATAATGAAGGAACAAGAAGAACCTCTTAGTTTAATAGTTCGAAATAAAACAGTACCAACAAATAAAGAAGATACACTACCTCAAGAATATTCAAAAAGAAAAGAAACATTATCAACGGATATATTGAGTAAATCAGAGAATTCCATGGGAGATAATAACTATACAGAAATTGATCAAGAAATTACATCCGTTAATACTTCCAATGAAAGAAAGAAACAACATACACCATTGAATTTAGTCGACAAACCTAATGATGCAAAAGATGAAAGTCTATGCTATCCTAAAATGAATGATTTACTTAATAACATTGACCAAGAAAATGAACCTTCTAATGTAATCTACAGTTGTGCTACATCTAACGTAAATTGTATGCAAAATAATGCTAATACAGAACGGATATTAAAAATGAATAATACGCAAAAAAATAAAATGAAAGATCCATCATCTGTTTCATATAAATATAAAAATAAAAAAGATGAAGAAGACGATAGTTCGTCCGATAAGAATGATGATATGCCAAATATCGTAACAATACATGTTAAAACTGATAACATGAACAACGAAAAATTTGCAGAACTTGATTTTACAAATTTCGACTTATTTTCTAATGAAAGTAACAAAAGTAATGATAATGAGCCAGGAAAATGGAGACGTTCTATAACTCCTATAGTAAATCAGACATTAGAAGAATGTGATTTATATGGAAGTACTAGTGGTTATGTAAATCCTATTTTTACTAATATAGAAGAATCAAATAACAGAAATGAAATTCCTGTATATAGAACTAAAGATGGAAAAATAACTTATAGTCCTAATCCCAAAACTTTATTCCTGGAAAATAAAGAAAGAGCTTATTGTACTGTAGAAGAATATTCACCACATAAATATAACAATCATTTAAAAATGAATACTTCTGTTAAAAAGGAAAAAGATATAAATAATTATAAAGAAAGGAAACCATTGGAATCTAATGATACAAAAATCACTTGGAGTGAATCAACTGATAAAAGTTTTTCTGAATATTCTAATAAGAATGAGAATAGTAAACAAAATATTCACTCTATGAAACATCAAGCACTAGATTTAAAACATTATTACCCTAAAATAGAAAAACAATATAATAGTACAACTGATAGTCAAGTAAATAAAGAGTACAATAAAGATCTTTCTGACTTTAAATGTGAGGAACAAAAACAACATGGTAATGAGGATAATTGTAGTACTCATAAAGATAATTTTAAAAATAAGTCTACAAAAGAATTTGAAAGTCATAAAAAAAAGTTAAAAGATACCTTTGATAGTAATATTCATTCGGAAGAAAAGAATATGAGAAAAGCAGAGATGTTAGGAGTAACTGAAGCATATACCATGTATCACAATACAAGAAATAATAACTCTGTTAAAAAAAATAGTCATAATGATACATTTTCTTTGCATAAATCTACTGATAGCTTTGTAGAAAAACCCAGTTCAACAGAAAGCTGTGATATTAAATTGAAATACTGCGATACAATTAAGGAGTCAATTGTGCCTTATGCAATATGTGATCAATCAGTTACTGAATGTTCTTTAAACCAAAGTAATGAATTAACAAGTGAGAAATCAAATTCTATTATAAAATTAAAGAAGAAAAAGTTTAAGCCTAATATAAATCAACTTAAATCCTCGGAATTGTGTTTAGAAGAAGATCGTTTTAAAGGCAAAAGACATTACACTAATAATCTTATGAAACATAATTCATTTTCTGAAGATCTAGAATATTTTAATGAAAAGAAGATTGATCCAAATATTATTCATTTAGAATCAGAAAATATCTGCGCAAACGTTACAAAAAAATCAGAATCACCAATTACTTCTGAGATATCCAAATATAAGAGACATTATGAGCATTTCCATGTGAAATGTGAAATAGGCTCTGATGAAAGTAATACAAATTTTGAAGCAGAATTTGATAATACAAGGAATATTTTGAGATATGCAAAAGAGAATATTTTAATTTCTAAAAAAGATGTTCTTCTCACAACAACATTAGATGTAGAATGTTCGGATTCCTTGAAACGATTAAATAGTACTAAACAAAAAGAAAAGATAGAATATCAGGATGAAAGCAATGGTGAAATAGAAAATACGAATTTTTCATTACAGAACGAAGTATCTAAAAGTAATGAGGATGAAAATTTAAATCAACAAATTACAGAAGCTAATATTTTCTACACTGACAATAATATTATTTCTGAAAAGGGATGGAGACGATTACCTTCAAATTGTTTAAAAAATGATGAAATAGAAATTATGGCAAGTGATATAATTAGTCCTAGTAATTTCGATAGTGAAGTGCATATAATTCATGGAGAATCTATGCATTTATCACAGATGAAAAAATCGAAAATGCCTAAAATTATTTTGGAAACTGATGAGTCTTCTTTTAACGAAATAAGTAACAGTGATTGTCAGAATCATAATTTCATAACAACAGACCATAAATATGATATTCCTTTTTCTGGAGAAGAAGAAATAAAATCTGAACCAATGTATATGGGCCAAAACAAAGATGAAATTATTTTATTAGAGTCTGTTATTTGTAATAAAAACATTGATGCCATTGAAAAAATAAATAAAGATAAAAGTACAAAGAAGAAAAATATTGAGAACTCTATCTTTTCGTTAAATTCCACTGATAATTCAGAAACCAAAAATATAATAAAAGATGAAGATTTTCCACTAAATAATGTCAATGAAATAGACATTGTTGAAGGATCATCATTAAAACAAGAAAATATTAATACTTCGAAGTATCAAAATTACAATATATCAGATATAACAAATAAATCACAAGAGAGTCTAGAAACAATTAATTCAATAGAAAAAGAATTAAAAAGAAAACAATTAAACGACAATTTATATTGTATTGAAAATAAAAGTAATAGTAATTCATATTTGTCTTCAAAACAGTCAAGAAATTGTGATATTGAAGCTTGTAATATCCCAGAATTGGAGAATATATCAAAATTAAATTTAGAAAAAAATACAAATGTAATTAATGAAATTCCAACAAACGATATAAACAATAAAGTAGAAGAAGAGCGTTCTTTATCCCCTCCAGATATTACTACTACTGCATATATTAATGCAAACTATTCTTCTACATCAGATTGCAATGCAAATATACAAATGATTTCTAGAACTATCATTGAAGAAAATGAAACAAACACAAATTCAAAGCCTGAACTGTCTTCTCAACCTAAAATACCTAAAATGATAATCCGAAATACTGGATCCTGTTCTACAACATCTGTTGCAAAAGAAATATTAGAAACATCATCAGAGTATCCTTCTTTTGCACATAGTAAAGTTAAACATTCTACTTTTATTATTGAAAATGAAAAAGATAAAGAAAGAAGTGACAGTGATTCTGAAAGTTCTTTACACAAATATGATTTAAATAAAAGTAGAGTACCTAAAATGAAAATAAAATTTAATGACAAATCGTCGAAAAGGAATATTGAAGGTGACAATATGGAAATTTCTTTTAAAAGAAAACATATGAAAAAAATTGTTCCTAAAGTAAAAATAAAGAAAATAAGAACTGAAGCAACAACTATGCAAAATGAACGAACAGAATCTTCATTATTAGTGATGGAAGTTGATACTTCGAACACTAAAAATGAGACTAGTTCCAATAAAATGTCAATAGTTAATGAAGAAAAAAAACAAGAGAAAATTCCTAAATTAAAACTGAAGAAACCTCAAGAAATCATTTTACCTATGGAATCTATTCGAAAAAAAACAAACGTAAAAACCGTTGATATAGCGGTGAAAAAATATAAAAGCGATAAGAATGAAATAAAATTTACTCAAAAACATGAAGATATAATTGAATCAATATTGAAGCAAAACGATAATTCGTCTGTGTCTGAACGTGAAGTAAAAAATAAATTATTACCCTGCATTTCAGAAAAGGTTCCAAAGGTTATAATCAAACGTGCCTCTGCGAGTGCAGAATTTAAATGTGAATTTAGTGAAGGTGGTAGTGATACAATAATGAATAGCTCTAAATGGCAACCAGAAGTTAAATTACAAAGATCTCGACATTTAGATAACATGGTAAAGGACCTAAAATACTGCCGAATATCTAAAGCATATATAACACGAAAATGTATAGATATTATTTCTTCACACAGATCAAGAAGAATATTTCGAGATAAAAGACATAATAAATTGAATAAATTATATAAATCAAGTTCTGTATCGGATTTGTGTCCAATGAAATATGAGGAAAGTAGAAAATTAAATTATAATTATAGTAATAACAAATTATCTGATACAGAAGTTACACCTATTCTTCAAGGAATAGAAGAACATAACCAATTATCTATAAAATCAATTAGCAAGTACAAATTTGAAAAAAATCTATGGAACATAGATGATAAATATCTAGAAGAATCTTGTGTTTCTGGTGATATTGTAGATAAATCTTTATGTAAACATTCAGACGATACAGATAATATGGACCATTCGATAATAAAAACAGATACTTCAAATATAACAAATAACCCTAACTTAAAAAATAATGCTGATAATAGTGATCTCAGTACTATAAATTTTAATGCTAATTCTACAAATAATGTAAGTAAAATACCATTAATCACGCAAAACGACTTGAATCATTATAATGATAATGAAAATAATAAGTTTCTTAGAGAAAATAATGACTCTGAATCAAAACCTTCGAAATCTGATATTGCAACAGATGATTCTGCAGATCATGATTGTTCAGTTATAAAATTGGATTCCTCGGACGAAAGTCAATCAACAATAGAAATTTTGCCAGCTTCTCCAGACATAAATCAAGTTGGAATAGAAGAACCTAATAACAGCCTTAGTAATGAGGAAAGCGAACAATTGTATTCAGAAGATGCTATACCTACTCAATTTGAATTAGAATTAGAAGTTACAGATAGTAATATCGACTCTGTAGTAGCATCTCCTCTAAGACATGAGTTAAATTCTGAACATTTTAATGAAACACAACTAAGAGCATGGCAACTAAATAAAAAACTACAAGATTTCAATGATTTAAAAAATTATACAAATGAAAATGTTCCACTTGCTAATAGTAATCAACAAAGCTCTGAAGTTGCAGAAAAAAATAAACTATCTAGCAAAGAAAATATTTCATTATCAATATCAACTCTTACACATGACAGTTTGGAGAATCATACAATGGAAACGACAATTGCATCTCGTGAGAACCTTTGTTGTAATGATTTACTTATGAAGGAAGTATTGGCTGCTAAAGAAATGCTGAAAAAATGTTTATCTATGTCTAAAAATGACACCACTTTAAAAAATACATCAAAATTGAGATCACTTATAGAAAACAATAAAGATTCTTGTCTTACTTCCAGTAGTCATACAAAAACATTTCTTAAGACTGTTACTACCCATCATACATATGAAATAGATAAAATAAATCAGCAAGAATCAGCGAATGAATCAAATATAAAAAAGATAGGAAAAAAGAATTGTAATGAAGTAATAAATAAAGTTATACAAATTACCAAATGTACAGAGAAAAAAGATATAAAACATACTGATGTTAATGTGCAAAGTACTTTAGTTTCTGCACACAATTCTCCTATAATATCATTGAAAACTCTTAAACGATACAGTCAATCTGTGCCAAATAAAAATATATCAACTTATGCGAAATATCGTAAAATATCGGAAGAAGATGGGAATGAACACTCAATATGTCAAAGTAGTCATACTCATCAAGTGGAAGATAAAGATCAAGATGTTAAAGTTGAAAAAAATATGACTCATCCTAAAATTGAAACGACATCCGATAATGAAGATGTACAAATTGAAGATGATAAAAATTTTAATCAGTCCAGTAAAAGAGAAGATAATATGCCAATATTAGAACCAGAAATCGCTTTCAGTTTCGATGGAAGTTCAGATAGAGATAGTTCAAGATCACCGCCTGTTATAACAAATCAAGAGATTGTAACTACTCAAAATGAAATACTAAAATGCTTGCAAGAAGAAGTATTAGCATCAAATGATAAAAAAGATGATAACAAGAAATATATAGCAAAAGAATATGATATGACTGTAAATGATATTGTTACACAATTAGCTTATCATAAAAAGGTAATATATGTTTTATCATTATATAATTTAAAGTACAAAACATTATTATTAAAATATGTATTTAAAAATAACAAAAGTACAGTATTTTTGAGTTATAATGTTTTTATATTCCTACAGTCAACAATAAGGCATAAAAGATATTGTAATCTATGTGAAAAATGGTTTCCAACGACATCTCGTCATAGACGACATTTAGCTGGATATCAACATCGTCACATAGAATTGACACAGCGAAGAGCGATTCATGCACTTTTTATTCTTTTTACTGGCAAACCTTGTTCAAAACTGTTGCGAGCTACTAGTATGCGAGATGATTGTTCTATAGGCGAATTAACACCTTTACAAATTGCTGTTCAGGTAATATATTTTATTACAAATTAATTTATAATGATTTTTTTCCATGAATAATTTTATATATACATTATTATTTATTTTTATAGGATTTAGCTAAATACTTGGATGGTACAGAAACGAATCTATTAATACCAAATAATGTCGAGAAATAACCAAAAGTAGTTTTTGAATTATGTAACATGTCAAAAGAGATGGGCAAAAATTTCATATTTCAATTAATCATTAGATGACAGTCCACATGTTTTTGACCACATCAGTATAATGGAGTTGATTGGAATTAGCTGAATCAGCTAATATTTGTTACTTCGTTGACCGTATGTTACCTGAAACAGTTACTTTATGTAGTAATTAACTATTTAACCAAAGACTTTATTAGACTAATAGTGTAACTAAAAAAACTACTATTATATAAAGGTTTGAGACTTTGCACCAAAATACCGCAATGCTGTATGCTAGTGCATAAAACTGTTGTTTGAACTTCACAAACAGCTCTAAATAAAATGGCTGTTGTTTATTCTTTAAATGATAAGAAGTCATCACATAATTTTTACACGTATGTAATGCTGTTTATAGAAGAGTGTGTTCACAAAGGCATGATTTTAAAAAATAGACTTTCGAGCCAACAATATTGCAATTTTTGAAGGCTATTATGTGGCTATTAGTTTATATACACATGGTTATGAATGATTTAATCTATATATGTGTCTGTGTATATATATACAAGCACACACACACACATATATAAACGAATGTTTATTTATATATAAAGAAAATATATCTACATATAGATACATATATGTATACATGTGTAACTTACGAATTACATGCATACTTATATTTATTGTTCCAGTTTTAAAAATATGTACACATGTACACACTCATATATATATATATATATAACAATGTTTAATTATTATAAGTTAAACATATAGGCATATATTATGTCATATCTTTTAGAATGAAGAAGATATATAAACTATAAGATATTCCAATATTTTCAATTATACATATATAAAAATAATGAACTGTAAGATGCTGTATTGTACATTGATTGAGTAGATCGAACAGTTCTTTATGTTAAAATTAGTATATTAATATTTTTATTTGTTAAATTTCTTGTAGTCTCTGATAAAACTTTTATTTGTTATGGTACCACTTATTAAAAATTATTTTATAATGAATCGTGCAATATCTTCAATCAAATATTACAAATAAAAAATTAATTTTAGCCTTGCAATGTTTCTATAAGCGTAATTAATTATGGGATCAAATGTTAGTATAAAAAGAAGGCTTGGTTACTTATGGATACAAAAAAGTATATATATCTTCAAAATAGAATGAAAATATCTATATAGGAAAGTGCTTATAATATAATTTTACATATAACAATATTTACAGAGCCATATGTCGTCGATAACGACTTTTCATATGTCTTTTGTACTTTTCACATTTTGTGCCTTCTAAGTATAAATTAAATATTGAAGATTGTCGTGAATATAAGTATTTGCATATAAATTGCACCACATAAAGTGACTTTAGAATACATAGAGTAATTCTTATATAATTTTATCATCATATTTAGATTTATATACGTTAATTTTTAAATTAAATTTATAATTGTTAACTATTTTAATTATTTATCAAAATCCTTCAAAACGAAAAATTAAAATTGCTAATAAAAATGTTCTACTTAATTTTTGACAGATATTAATTATAAATTGTAAAGAAACATTATTTAAAATTGAATTATTTATTACTGAATAGAATTTAACATGCTTGTTTGTTTGAGGATCTTCAAAGCATATATAATGCTTTATTACATTTCTCTAGATAATAATATTGTTATGTCTCACATATTACATATAATTTATGATGTTTTATTAGATTTTTAACATAATTTCCTAATACTTACATAACGTAAATTTATGTAATGTATATATGTGCAAGGTTTCTAGCTTTAAAAGCAAATATTTGTTTCGAATCATTCCAGTATAATTTAAAAAAAATGAAAAAATATCAAATATTCATATAATGTCGTGATTTTCGATTTACGGTTAACTTATAGTAAAAAATATTATATTTATTTAACAACACTAAAATTATTATGCATAACTGCATAAACTGAATGACTGATTTCAATTTAACTTTCTACAGAACTATTCACTATTTATTCAAAATTAAACCAAAGTTTACCAAAAATTACATTTCTTGCATGTTATATATAATTGATTGTTGCAGGAAATGTACATTTTAGTTCATGATTTTAATTATAATACCACGAAAACAGTCAACTATTACTTCTTATAACAACTTCATTTATTTGCAATCCAAAGACACTATTTTTCAATTTAAATTTTTATATAAAACTTTGTATATATATTGAAATATGGGTAAATTAGATACAATTTTAATCTTTTCTAAACCACCAATTTCATAATCATTTTAATCTAGTAAAAAAAAGTAAATTTCAAATATACCTATACATTCCACCCTATTTTAATGTTACGTATATTAGATTTTCCTATAATCATTAATTTGTTTTATGTTGACAGTTGAATATATATAAAACTTTTTTTTTAAATATTACAAATTAAATTGTAAATCGTAAATGTGTATTTTACTTTAAATGTTCTTTATAATTTATGAATATAATGTTATCATTTATAATTAAATTCATAATCACTTTTACTTAAAGATTTTAGAATTTTAATTTGAATTCGGATCAACAGGGATAAGATGTATTTTAATATAAAGAAAAATTAATATATATATATATGCTCATTTTAATTCATCACTGTAAATAATGAAAGAAAAATAATATAATCCGATCAGCACATATCGATACATAGATCAAATAGAAGAGTTTTATTTTTTATTTATTATTTACAAGGAATTTTATTGACTTACATGTGTAGCATCGTTGCTAAATTTTATGTTAGGTTTTGAGGATGAATCTATTAGATCATATTTTCATTTAACTTTGTGCTTTACTGGCACGAGTGGCGTTTAAGATCCTATGTATGTGACTGTGTTGTAACATATACTTATATATTGTGTAAAAAAATACATAATTATATCTATATATATATATATCTATATATATATATATATATATATATAGATGTATTCTATGTACTTGCAACAGTTCCATAAATATTTACATAGTATATACGTAAGTTATAAGAGGCTACAAATTGTTATAATTATTTTTATGTAATTAAGTCAATTTATTTATTTATTCATTTAAAAAAATTAGTAAAATAAATAGTAATAAGCTAAAAAAATATATTATTGCTTTATTACAAATAATAACAATTTATAATTATGCTTGGTGTGAGGGTAATATAAATTTGTTGGTTTTATTATATAATTGCGTGTTATATACAAACGTTTAAAATTAAATGTTGTTTCATACATATGTGCACATTGTTATATTAGCATATTTCTGTATCTATAATAAAGAAATATTATAGATATTAATAAATATTTACGTGAATTTCTTTGCGCATAAATAAGTATAATGTAATATTTTAGCAGATAAATATGTTAATTACCATTAAATCAATAGAACCCAATATATATGCCGTGTAGTATAGATCAGATTTCTTGTCAGATCTAATAAATTAAATTATTTCACAATAAAATTATCTGCATTTTAAATTTGAATTACGAAATGTAGGACATATTAAATGATTTGCCTTTTTTTTTTTTTAAATAAACCTATAGAAACTTGTAATATATAAAAAATACAGTAAGTATTAATATTAAAAACTATTTCATTATTTACATATATGTTTGTATATATAATTTGATTTTTACAAAGATATATTTTTTTGAATTATTAAATAATATATTTTACTTGAATCGTAGTAAATTTAAAAATAAATTGTATTAAATAATTTTTTATAAAAATAGGAATTTTTAATATTTTTTTTTTTTATTTACAATAGAGGGAGGATTATATATTAAATAAAATGTTAAATAATTATATTAGATAAAATTTTCAAATATTGAAATAAACAGATACTTTTATAGTCAAGGCAATATGATGTATTGTATTGTATATTTTTATCGTGTCCTAAAAGTTATAAGACTTCCATTTTCATTCCGTTTTACATAGATTCTTGTCCTATTTTTATATTTTCCTTATTACCTTTTCCCCTTTATTCCTTTTCTCTCCCTCTGCTTCCCTACCTTACCCTTTACTTCCGTTCCTCAGGCTATTACGCCATCTTTCTTTTGTGTTTTTCCATCTCCTTCATCCACTGCTTTTCTCTTCCTCCTTCATTTAGGTAACGTGACTTTTTTAACATATTTTTAATTGGTTTAAACTTCGTATTTATAATTTGAAAATACTTCATCTCCCAATAAGAATGTTGGTTCATATAAGGAAAATTTAAATTTTATCTGATAAAAGGTATGGGATTACTATCATACGTGAATGTATCTATGTTTATTGATACAAAGTTCTGATGTTAAATTATTCTCATGCGCGTGTAATTATTATCATTTGAAAACGTACACGTGAGGTAAGCAATAAAATTATAATCAAAATTGTTATCATTTTTTTATTTCTTTTACTAATATTTAGTAAAAAATATATAGAAAAACAAACAACGAATTTTGTTTATGGCCATTTTACGAGTTCATAATGATAGTATATTAGAGTATTTAAAGATCAAAATTGAATGGACTAAATATTAAAGGTTAAACGATTGTTTAGGAATGCGTCGCTAATTATGAACACATCTACGTTATCATCAAATACTTTAGGACATTCAACTGGTCAAAGAACATCAGAATCTCAAGATTCTGAATTAACATCTAGTGGTTCTCATACATGCAAAATCTTGAATCAAATTAAATCTGAATTGCAAGAACAAAAACAACAAAAACGACTTTTGAAAGAATTGCATCTTAAAAGAGTACAATCCCTGCGTAAAGAATTAGAATACCTTAAGGCAACTGAGTGGAAGTATCAACCTATAGATCGGTATGTATTTTGTTTATTTTGATCAGGTAATTATTTCTTACTGTTAGAAAAGATGAAGGTAACGTTACATTAGAAAATATATAATATTCACAGATACTTGGATCAAAGTTACAGAAACTAAAAATGTTATCTTTATTATATACTCTTATTAATAATGTTTGGGGGAATAAAAATTCTTCACAACCAGAAGATGATATAAATACCATTATAGCCCAGATTGAAAATATTACAAGTACAAACACATTGTTATCAGAGAATAAAGAAAATTATGATGAAAAAACCTATGACGAAAAAGGATGTTATTATAAAACAGGAACTGTTACTTTTGTCAACGATGATTATATTCTTATAGATAACCATTCTATGTGTGATATAATTAATATAATGACTCGTAAACCTAAAGTTGGAGATGTAGTTTATTACTTAGCATACAAAAAGAATGAAGATAATGAAGAAAAGATATGTAAGATTATATCAGTAATGGAAGAATCTTGGGATGATAGTGTTATTATGCCACAAGAAAGTATTGTGAAAACAGATATATTTACAAGAAATATTATTGGGAAAGTTAGTAAACGAGAGGGAAGGATTGTATTTATTAATCCTGGTAACATCTATTTCGATCTAAACAAGATAAATTCTGAATTTGTACCTATAGTTGGCGACTGGCTTAAGTTGGAAGCTTTGGTAGAAGTAAATGATAGTAATATTGATTTGACTGGAGAAATTTTAGAAGTTAATAAAATACAACCTTTAAGATTTAAATTGGATATTGATAATATAACTGATTATGACCCTAACAAACAATGCGGTACAATTGGAAAGAATATTTTTTTTTATAAAACTGCTTGTGAATCTGGTTACATACCTTATGTAGGTGATAAAGTAGTAAGTGATTCTATAGAAAGCGATCAAAGGATATATTCATGGAGATCTTTGAGTGTTGTTCCATTAATGCAGGCAAGCAAATATTCACACATTGTATAACAATTCCTAATTTATTTAAATATACAATTCATAATAATTTATTTTTAGGTTCCAGATAAACCTACGGAATTACCAACATTAGAATCTTTCAAGTCTTGGTTACCACAACATACCAATCTGGATCCATTGATTAAAGATAAATGTGGCATAATTATTACCAATGACTTAAAAATCAATGTAAATTTAGAAGAAGAGAAAGATATATTTGTTGAAATACATAACACAAGCCCTGATAATCAAACCTTGTGTAAAGGAGTCTTTATGTCAAAGAAAGCACAATCGCAATTGTCTTTAATATGGCCTCTAAAAAGACAAATTATCGATTTGAAACCTTTTGAAATTATTTCTTACCAATTTAAGTGCAATCCAAAATTTGTAGGAACTTCTGAAGAATTATTTATTTTCTATTTTAAAGGATTCCAAATCGGAAGAGTTTTTACAATAATAGTTAACCCAAAAAATATAAATGCTCATAAACGGTCGATTTATAAAAAAGATAACTATGTTCCACGTAGGGATCGAGATGAACAAGCAAAGTACGTTCCGGGGATTCGGCCCTATAATCCACCAGTTCCTTTTAAAATCCGTACTCTTTCATTTAAAATACCACAACGCTTTTGGGAAGTCATATTAAATAATTATAATAAACCACCAATTGAATATGAATTAGCAGTTGGAAATGAAATACCTTGTCTTGTACAAAGACTATCTTTCGAAATATATAAAGATCGTTTTCATGCTTTATTATATCTGGAAGAAATTGAACAAAATTTTAATCTAAATCAATATGACATGGAATATGCTATAATGAGACGTTACAAAGATTATCTTTGTTTAGAAGTACTTGGTTTAGCAGAAAAACGGCCTTCTCTCCTTATTGGTGATAAAGCTATAGTATCCTTTAAATGGGATAAAAATCAAGGTGTGTACAAATATTTGCTTTTATTAAGAGACTAAAATCTTTACAATGCTGTTTTGTTTGCTACTATTTCAATTAAATTGAAATGAAAAATTATATTTCTTTCTGGTATCATTATTAGGTAAAATAAAATATGAAGGATACATTCATAAAGTGACAAATACAGAAATTTTTCTAAAATTTAATAAACGATTTCACGAAAAATATAACAACGAAATTTGCCATGTAACATTTAAAACTTCTACTACTGTTATGCAACGTTGTCACAATGCTGTTAATTTAGCAGTATTACATTTAGGACCTGATTTTCTTTTTCCTACTCGTATTATTGAAAAATATCCACAAATAACTTTAGATGTAATTGATAGCGAAGAGAAAGCACTTCATGTTAAAAGAAAACTCAAACGATACGAATCAATTTCATCTATATCTTCAAGTACAACTAGTGATAGTTCTGATACAATAAAATCATTGCCAAGAGTATCAGTTGCAGAAAGACTTTTTAAAGTCAAACCAGTGGAACAATCTAAGAATATAACAGAACATCCTAATTTGGAAACAGTTGATAGTGCTACTGATTATCACACTAAAAGTATTAGTAATTTTGAAAATAATAAAGATAATGATATAGATATAAATAAGGATAAAGATAACAATAAAGATACTCTTGACTTGTTTGTAACTCCAAATTCTCCTATTACCAGTAATGATTTGACATTAGATGAATGCATTTCACAAATAAAAAAACGAAAGTTAAATTGGTTTAATAAAAATCTAAATTATTATCAAAAAGAGGCTATAAAAAATATCTTAAAGGGATTAGCTCGTCCATTGCCATATGTGATATTTGGTCCACCTGGTACAGGAAAGTCTGTTACTTTATGTGAAACAATTCTACAATTATTAACAATTCTACCTGACAGTAGACTTTTAGTTGCTACACCATCAAACAGTTCAGCAAATTTAATGTTGGAGAGACTATTGGATAGTAATGTTTTGAAACCTGGTGACGTGGTAAGTATTTTTTATATTTTATTTGTTTCTAACTATATCATCAAAGGTCTTTTTTAGGTACGACTTATAGCGCATCATTGTTTAGATGATGGTACCATCCCATCAAAACTACTGCCTTATTGTGCAACTGTAAATATAGGTCTAGAAGGACCACATGATCAATCAGAATCATTTCATCGAAAAGTTAATTTTACTGACACTATAATTGGACGTCATAGAATTACAATTGCCACTTGTTCAGCATTAGGAGCGTTATTCAATGTGAAATTTCCTCGCAATCATTTCTCTCATGTACTAATAGATGAAGCAGGCCAAGCAACAGAGCCAGAAATTATGATACCGTTAAGTTTTATTCATGCCGATTATGGACAAGCAATTCTAGCAGGTGATCCATTACAACTTGGTCCAGTTGTTCAGAGTAGATTGGCAAAACATTTTGGTTTTGAGGAATCATTTCTTTCAAGAATACTTCATCAATTTCCTTATCAAAGAGATCCTGAAGGATTTGAAACTGGTTACGATCCTAGACTCGTAACAAAACTTGTTATGAATTATCGAAGTTTGCCAGAAATACTAGAACTGCCAAATTCATTATTTTACAACTCCGAATTGCAACCAAAGGTATATATTTACATTATTCTTAAAAATAAAAAATACTGACTACGTTTTAAACAATCACTTTCTAGATTTCATGTAACAATAGCGATGAAGCGAATCTTTTACAATTACTAGCTGAGGAATTGCCTGAAAGGGCAGGATTACCACCAGCTGTACTTTTTCATGGAGTAAAAGGAGAGAATTTAAGAGACAACGATAGTCCAAGTTGGTATAATCTTGAGGAAGCAACACAAGTATATCTTTATCTTTTAAGATTCTACAAATATGGAATTTCTGCAGATGATATTGGTATCATAACCCCTTATCAAAAACAGGTGAACATTATAAATATATATATAATTAATTGGTAGTTATAGATATAATTTATGGCATACCTTATATATGCATATACATATACATATGCATATATATATAAATATATATATAAATATATATATATACCTGTTATAAAGGTTATGCAAATTCGACAATTACTTTTGGAATCAAATATTACATGCCCAAAAGTCAGTAGCGTTGAAGGATTTCAAGGGCAAGAACGAAAAATAATAATTCTCTCAACAGTACGATCCTCTACAAGTTTTATCAAAGAAGATATCAAACATGCTTTGGGGTTTGTTGCTTCACCAAAAAGGTTAAATGTTGCAATTACTCGTGCGCGTGCTTTATTAATTATTCTTGGAAATCCTGAATTATTAGTTGAAGATCCATACTGGAGAAGTATTCTCCTTTATTGTCTTGACCGAAATGGTTATACCGGATGTAATTTTTTTCCTTTTCATCTTGATAATTCACTTGCAAATATAGATAATATTTTCAGTGAAACTTAATATATGTGCACATATATGTATTACTGATATTGTGAAATATGTAAAAAAATTTTAAGTATTTTATTTTTGTATCATTTCTGTGTTTATTGATTTAATGTTTCAACGCACACATGAAAAAACAGTCACTATAATGAATAACATATGGTAATAATAGTAAATATCAAGGTTTTCTATCTACATGTAATTAACAATAAGTAAATGTGATTTTTAAGTTGTTTTAAAAAAGATTTATTATTTTCAAAGGTCTATATAGACCTTTTTCAAAATGAATAAAATATTTGTTTATGTACTTAATGTGATAGAATTTTATACAGCGAGATGTATGAAGCTATGGATCAAGCAGTAATACAGCGTATTTTATTATAAGTTTAAATGTTCCAGATAAATTATTGTAATCCTTTATGTCATCTTTTATATTCATACAACTTTGTATAAGATGTTTTGACGTCACACATCCATATTCCAAGAACGATGGTACTGTAAAAAAAAATATGCTTATTATGCATGATCTTTAACAACACAAAAGAACGTTATTATGAATTCTAAATTCTTAAAATAAAGCACAAATAAAGCAATATTTTATTTATAAATAATATACTAATATATTATGAAGTTTATAAGAACTTGTAATTGTGTCACACACTTTTGGAAGTTAAGAAAAATTATTTTATGATAAATTATATATATATAAAATATATATAAAATATATATATATATATTGCTATGACGAAAATAAATAAATCATACTGAAAACATATCAACTCTTATTAAAAATGTTAATATTAAAAATATTTGGAAACTCAAATAATCTCTTTAGAAATAAACAGTAATGCATCTTAATCAAGACTGACAATAAAAACGCAACAAAAAAGAAACCGATTGTTTCTTTACATTATATATATAAAATGTAAAACTTTCACCATTTGTAGTGTAATTATCCTGTCATGCTTTGATGTAAAGACCTCTTGCTTGTTGATATTAATTGCATCAAACTTTTTATAATAAAATTATTGACTTTAAACTACCTTTAATTCCACTATTATTGCAATTTGACAGATTCAAAATAAAGAACAAGACACTCTAAGTGGATTTTGTTACAAGCGATACTGACCTCTATTAGTTCCACATTATACTTACTGGATCCTGATTCTTCGCTTTTACTTTCCGTTCAATTAAATTTTCTAAAGCTTCACTTCGTACACTTAAAGTTTCAATTTTCTCCACCAGTTGTTGGTATGGAGATGCTGGTTGTCCACCCATTACAACATGTCCTAATTTACTGTCAATTTTTGCATCTAATCGGGCATTACGAATTAAGTTAACTATCCAACATTCTGCAACATCTGCCTTCATATTCAATTTTTCCGCAAGCATTCTGTTAAACATATAAATTATATCAAGTATAAAATATCTTTTTCGAAATATATGATTGTAATAATAAGTTTTAAAAATATACCCAATACTAATGCATTGATGAATTCTGCAGAAAGTTTCAAAGATCATTAATCTCGCATTTTCTACAAATTCATTTAATAATGCAATAAGGAAAAAATCATTGAATACAACGGTTTGACATTGTCGTAATTTCTGTCTTGCTCCATCAAAATCAAAATTAACATACAAGTGTTCCAAGAATTCAGTAATAGGATCCCGATATGTGTAAGATTCCTAAATTGTTAAAAATATAATATGAACATTTTATAATAAAAACAAAATTTTTGTAGGAATTTATAACTGACCTGTTGTATCACTTTCACGAGATCTTTTAATATAGATCGTCGAGAACGATTAACAATCACTGCTGCGGCTAAATAACGTAATATATGTGGGCACATTGTTTGAATTGCATTTAAATAACTGTAAAAAAGTAATATATAATAGAGTAATATTAAATAGAAAAAAGGAAAATAGCTTATGCGATACATACTGAGGTCGATAAAGAAACATTTCAATAATCAAATCTCTTCCCTTAACATGATTAAAAAAGACAAATAAACTCCAATGAATAAGCCATGTACGTAACTGTAACACTTGTACAGAATTCCCAATGATATTGCTATCAATATATTCTCTTAATTTATTTACATCTTCAAGTGCAGTTTCCCAGTTCTGTACAAGAATCTCAGAAGCTAACTTGCCCCATAATACATTCAAATAATTCTATGGAAAAATAACATCAAATTAGATCTCTTTGTAGGGTATATTAAAGTTTGTATTACTTAAAGTAATAATGTATAAATACCTTGTCAGTTGGTGGCATTATTAGCATGTAAAAATAAAGATATGAAGTGGAAACAGAATAATTACCACATTCATAACGATAATGTGCAAGTTTGACGAAGTTGTCCATCATTTCTACCCTAAACTACAAAACACAATTTAGGTTAATTATATTACAAAATTAATTATATTGTGTAAATTAAAGATAATTACATCAGATTCTTGAGTAAGGTAATTACTCAAAGCCTTCGAATCTCTCATGTTTTCCATTTTCTTCATAACTTCTTCATTATTCATTAGCGCTACAACAACAGAAACATTGTTTTGCAAAACGCTAAGTTCTTGTAGAACACCTGCACGTCTAGCTTTTAATTCCTACAGTAATAAATGTTTCAAATATTTATTATAGTATTATATTATGATCAGAAATACATTAGAAATCTTTCATAAAACCACATTTAAATCTAACAGTTACATACCTCTGGAACATCCAAATTAGGATACAATTGTTTACGAATATCAATTGTATAATCTATCATATTGGTTTTACTAAGAATATCCAACTTTGCTTGAAGTAATTCATCTTCGTCATAAATCTATATATATTAATAATAAGAACACATACAATTAATTACAAAAAGAGTTGCGAATTTAGAAGAAAAAATTGATTACTTACTTGTTTGGCAGATAAAAACTCAAGAAGTGGAAAAACCAAATGACGATCTAAATATTGTCCTATGCGAGATGTTAAATCGTATTTTGCCATCGTAATTTCGGATAAATATTATAAACTTTGATTTTAACCACGCTACAAATCAGAAGCAATGTGTCTACATAAGTTACTTAGGTTAACAATCGATAATAGTTCTCTTTCGATAATATCGGCGATTTCGATTATTGGTCAACTTCGATTCTGCAATAATTAATTCGAATTCTGATATTACAAACTATAATAATTTATTTTCATAACGTTTATAATAAAATTATATAAATACATTTTTTGTATATAATAGATTTTCATTGATTATAGACAAATGTGTGTAAATATGCATCTAATAACTTAAAATGTATAAATGTATATAAATTGGAAACTTACCCAAACCTTGAAAATGGTAGAGTTATCAAAAGTTCCTAAATGTTAGACAATAAAATAGGGTATTCTGACTTTATAATATTTATAAACTTGATCGAACTACATACATGCATTGTATTAAATACTCACATCAGTAATTTAGTCGTTCCGGTGGTCTAGAGAATGTATTAAAGGTTAGAGAAGTTAACAGTCTATGAACAATATTTGATACATTTTTAAATCTCAAGTGGTTTTGTAAATAAACAAATTTGACACAATGCCACCTAAAAAAGCACCTGCTCCGAGTAAAAAAGCAGAGCAAAAGAAGAAGGAAAAAGTAATCGAAGTATGTAAATGTCTTATATTTCTGTTTAAAATCTTTTATGCACACGTGTAAGACAGACTAGTAATAATTTGTTATAATAATGTTTTTTCTGCATATTTTTATCATTTACTGACATATATATTTTCTCATATTTTATTCATAGGATAAAACCTTTGGTATAAAAAATAAAAAAGGTGCAAAGCAACAAAAATTTATACAACAAGTAGAAAAACAAGTTAAATCTGGTGGTGTTAATCCACGAAAGATAGAAGATCCTAATGCTAAAAAATTAGAAAAAGAAAAAAAATTGAAAGAACAGAAGGAATTAGCATTAATTTTCAAACCAGTACAAGCACAGAAAATAGAAAAAGGTAATTTCTAATAAGATTTATTAATTTATATTTAACAAGAATTTTTTTGAAACATTTGTTAATATTAACATTTATTGTTGGAATGTGTAGGTACAGATCCAAAGTCTGTAGTATGTGCGTTTTTTAAGCAAGGACAATGCACAAAAGGAGATAAGTGTAAATTTTCTCATGATTTAAGCGTGGAACGCAAAGCTGAAAAAAGATCTCTATATTGTGATATGAGAGATGACGATGATAAAGAAACAGATACCATGGATAAATGGGATGAAGACAAATTAAAAGAAGTTGTAGAAAAAAAACATGGAGGAGGTGGTCACCGACCCACTACAGATATTGTATGCATGTTAACAGACTTTATTATTATTTCTTTTTAATATTAATATAATGTAAAATGAAAAATATATTATTGGTAAGTAATTTCAATTGTAGATATGCAAACATTTCTTAGAAGCAGTAGAGAAATCGAAGTATGGATGGTTTTGGGAATGTCCAACTGGTCAAAAATGTATATATAGGCATGCCTTACCACCTGGCTTTGTTCTTAAAAAAGATAAAAAGAAGGAAGACAAAAAGGATGAAATTTCATTAGAAGATCTAATTGAAAGAGAGAGAGCTAATTTAGGACCTAATCAAGTATGCATTTATTCTTATTCAAATTTTGTTCAATTTACTAAACTATTATAAATATGAATACTTAATTAAAATTCGGACAAATAATATTTCTTAGAATGGAAAATTTTAAACTTTGTGTAATGTTACAGACAAAAATAACTTTAGAAACCTTTTTGGCTTGGAAAAAGAGAAAGTTACAAGAAAAGAAAGAACAAGCCATCAAGGACGAAGAAAAGAGAAGAAATGATTATAAAGCAGGTCGTCAAGTGGGTATTTCTGGTCGTGAAATGTTCTACTTCAATCCAGAACTTGCTGCTGGGGACGGTACTAATATTAGCTTTATATTATATCTTTTCAACTTTAAATTGATTGGAATTATTATATATTTATATATTTGTTTCCATCAGGTATCGATGATGGTGATGAAGCAATATCCAGTTATGTACGAGAAGAAGATGAAGAAGAAGAAAGAATTGAATATAGAGAACTTGATATGGAACGACTTGCCTTTGAAGCTAGTGAGACTGATACTACGGGTATAACAGTTGCATCTACAGATCGCCTGAAAGCTAATGGCACTGATGAAATCAATCAGGATAGTACTGGTAATGTACTTTTTAAATGAACAATTTATAAAAATGATAATGCTGCTTTAATAATCTGTCATTTTTGTTTCAAATAGTGACTGTTGGAGAAGGTGCAACTGCCTTAGCAATAAACGAAAATCTATTTATGGAAGAAGACTTAGAAGATTTAGAAGAAGAATTAGGGGACCTGGACTTAGAGGAGTGATCCAGATGTCCCATTCTTACTTCTCCTCTCAAAATATTAATAATATTTGCCTATGATCATATATCTGTATTGTCCAGAGATTCATTAGTCATAAGTATGATACAGTGAGTCATTATTTACTTTTACCTATAAACAGCAAACCTATTCAAATAGATATTGAGAGCTGGTCTCGCACAGATAGCTAAAAAAAAAAAACACTTAAACATTATCTTGTTACAACAATAGTTTTAACAATTTTTATTTTATAGTTTCTTCTTTGTTCTCCAAATTTTAACTCTGTCCAAGCGAAGTCAGTTAAAAATAAGGTAAGAAAAGAAAAGAAAATTCTTTGAATAAGGGTTAATTTATGATCCACCACGGATTTAGGTTTTTTCAAGTAATATTTAATGAGTCGCCTGTTATGCTTTTAAAAGTATCTTTGACTAACGGTTATCGAATTTTAAAATCATATTACATGAAAAAGTTATTACTTTTACATCTCGAAAGCATTCACATCGCACATAGTAGATTTTTCTAATATTAAGAAAATTCTATTCCTATACGTTTGCAG
The DNA here is from genome assembly GCF_001313835.1 of Polistes canadensis. Lineage (NCBI taxonomy): Eukaryota > Metazoa > Arthropoda > Insecta > Hymenoptera > Vespidae > Polistes > Polistes canadensis. The sequence continues at coordinate 187,780 of NW_014569575.1, forward strand.
AGATTTACATTATAAATTCTCATGACCGCAATTTCTATTCGATTTTGATGATCAAAAGTTTATTAGAAAAATAATAAATTTTTGACATAAGATAATTTTTTCTGATTTTCAACACGCTTTTACTAGCGTGAAAATTATTTATTTCTTGTATATATATACATAGACATGATTTTTATAAAAATATATCTGCTTTTATCATTACAATTATTTCTATAATAAATAAATTTAGTTAAACATTGATCACTGATTATAATAAATCAGCAATAATTATCCAGAATAACGCGTTAATGTTTTTATACCGTTTTAGATGCAGTTACAATTTTATTGCATTATTTATTATCTTTGAGTTGATGTTGATTATTTGTATGTGTATACAAATTTATAATTTCGATCATATACGAAGATATATCTTGAGATACATCAAAGCAGAAATCGTATTCAAGTTATATCAATGACCTTTGTGGCCAATTTCCTTTTTTGGAATCCTAGAAAAAATTTGTAAAATATCCTAACGGTTTTACAATTCCCTAGTCCAATTCTGATTCGGTGGACGTTCTCGAAGTCATCAAGATCAACTTTATTTTTTTGGATAGAAATCTATCATTTTCATAATGTTATCATATCTTAAGAAAAAGAAAAACAAATAACTTTTGTTTAAAACCTTTTCTATAAAACCTTTACTATCTACAATAACAAAAATAAGAATTAGTTACTAGTAGCAGATGGCGCGATGATTGTCAAACGCCACCTACTGACATCATTATGTACGATAATCGACTTACAACTATTCGAGTATCAGTTAAGCACGGGTTGAGCAGTAAAAAGTATAAAGTAGGGAGAGTTGAGCAAAACGTGTAAGTTACATAAAACTTCACGACGTATCTTTTTCTTCCAAAGTTTTTTCTATTACATATGTGGTTTAACTCCAAAGTAATATTAATTTTGCTATTGGTTACATACTTCAATTAGTTAATCGTGAAGTTCAGTTTCTAAGGAAAATTAGTTTTAACACCTTATGCAGATGGTGCTGTAATAGAAGAAGCGTTTCTTACAAAATATCCCAGGCACGTTACTACGTTTCCGGACGCGAACGAGTAAACAGGTGAATGGTGTATTCGACGTTAATGGTTATTTCTCATCTACTAAACTTACAAGTTGAACGAAATTAACCGAAATAATTCTTCGTCTAAACTTTGGTAATATAAATCAAACGTTTTCAGTGTTTTTAATTAGTAATAATAGTAAAATTGCCTGTCGCGATTTGTCGGAGTGAATAGTGCTTTGGTGGACAATACATCAAGGATTGTTCTTATATTTGTGACGTATACCTAGTAATCTTAAACAATACAAGACATACAAGTGTACAATGTTGTAGCTTATATTAAATCAATGTCGTTACAACGGAATACAAGAAAAAATTCTTCTTAATAATTACTATTAATAAAAAGATCATGGAGAAAATAAATAATTTCAATAGTGACCTTTTCTTGTCAGAAAGTGAATATGGTATGTACAATAATTGTTGTTAATATTTTTGTTTCTTTCAATCTTTTTTAGATATTTCCCTTTTAATAAATATGTAATATTAAATTAATTAAGGAAGTTCGTGATATTTCTAAGTTTGTTTATCTTTTTAATTTTTAATATTGTGAACTGAAACAGACCACAAGAAGCATTATCTTAATTTTATATCTTTTCCAACGTAACTTTGCTTTCTTCTATTAAATTATTATATAATTTTATTTTTATAATAATTTATCTGTTTTTTTTCTATTTTAGATGGGAACGATGGCGATTATAATGACAATGAGGTTACCAAATATCACGACAAACAGAGTAATTGTAAACCAAAAACGAAAAAGAAATACCGTACTTCAGCTTCTGAAAGTACAGTAAAGAAAAAGAAACGAAGCAAAAAAGTAAGCGATGTAATGTCTAATGTCAATAAAGAAAAAGAAGCTTCAACATCGAATGCTAATTATGATAGCGACTATCCTCAAAGCTTTAATGAAATGAATAATGATCCTGATTTTGAGATGAAACATACATCTCATGATTCTTTTTATGACTTTAACAAAGATGCACAAATGGATAGAATACATGAAACTTCTCCTTTTAATATTGAAGCATCTGCTTCAAATATTTCAAAGGGGATTAAGCAACATCGTTTGTCGAGTGATGATGATACTGATAATGATGATCAAAAAAGACGTAGTAATTCATATGATGATCATGACGATGATGACGATGACAGACATAGTGGTTTTATTAAAGACAACATATATAATATTGATAAAAATACTGAAAAGAATAGACAAATTCTTTATGAGGATTTCAATAAAGAACAGTTTGAAAGTTCATATGAGATGGCAGAAAGTTTTAGTGATGATGCACCTACATTCAATATATCCAACAGTAGCAAAATAAAGTACAATGAATCATTTGAAAATGATAAATTATTAAAAAGAAGTAAAAATAGCGATGAAAATTCTGCTAAGAAATTGTGCTTGGGTAAAGTAGGAAATACATCAATTACAACTGGTAGTGCTACAAATGGAAAAGGAAAAGCAGAACGTATGATGGAAAAAATGGGATACCAAGCTGGGAAAGGTCTTGGAAAAAATAATCAAGGTCGGTTAGAGCCAGTACAAACTTCAACGCAACATGGGCGTAGAGGAATTGGACTTTCTTATCCTGAACTTGAAGCTGCGAGATTAAAGTGGAATCCTGATGAAGAAATTGTACAAATTAAAGAAGAAATGGAATGGTTAAAAAATGCACATCGTCATATACCAACTATTAAAGAAATGCATGACTGGATGGTATTGGGTCTAAAAAAAGAAACAATAGACGATGAAACTAAATTTTGTGAGGCAAAAATAGTGAAAGATATCTTAAATTCAAAAACAATATTTGATAAGATTAATAAAACAGAAAAGCGTAAGGCAAGAACGCGTTCCAATCCATATGAAACAATTCGAAATGCATTCTTCTTAAATCGTGCTGCTGTCAAAATGGCAAACATGGACAAAGCTTGTGATTTTCTATTCACCAAACCAAACAATTTAAAAAACAATGAGCTGCTATATTTCGCAGACGTATGCGCTGGTCCTGGTGGATTTAGTGAATACGTTTTGTGGAGAAAAAAGTGGCATGCTAAAGGATTTGGTTTTACTTTAAAAAATGAGAATGATTTCAAACTAGGTGATTTCTATGCTGGATCACCAGAAACTTTTCATACCTTCTATGGTCCAAAGGGTAATGGGGATGTATGTGATGTAAGTAACCAAGAGGCTTTTAGAGATTTAATTATGAAACATACTCATGGCAAGGGTGTACATTTTATGATGTCAGATGGTGGATTTTCAGTGGAGAATCAAGAAAATATTCAAGAAATCATGTCAAAACAAATATACTTGTGTCAATGTTTAGTAGCTTTAATGATAGTAAGAAATGGAGGAAACTTTGTAACAAAACTATTTGATCTCTTTACGCCTTTTAGTGTAGGATTAATATATTTGATATATCGTTGTTTTGATGAAGTATGTATTTTCAAGCCGAATACTTCAAGGCCAGCTAATTCAGAAAGATACTTGATATGCAAAGGAAAACGACACGATACAAATGATATTGTAAAATATTTATTTTATGCAAACAAAATATTATTAAAAGGAGACGTAAATAAGGATGTTATAGAATTAGTTCCATTAAAAGAATTAGAAATAGAAAAAGAATTTGTACAATATTTGAGAAAATCTAACAATAATCTTGGAAGAAAACAAATTGTAGGCCTTCTTAAAATAGCTGCTTTTTGTGAAGATAGTACACTTATAGAACCAAGACAAGCAGATATGCGACGAGAATGCTTAAAATATTGGGAACTACCAGATGAAAGTCGCACTGTACCATCTTTTAGTAAACCACAAGAAAATATCAAACATCTCATGAAAAATCGTGATAATATACTTTCACATCAGCAACAAAAATTAACATATGAAAATATTCGCCAGACTGTGTTACATACACCATATGACTGGCTATGTACACCTTGTGGTACTGGAGAATCCAATAAATTAACTACATTTTATATGGGTATGGGAAGAAGAAAAGTATATCGTTATATGAATAATAGTTGGGAGCAAATTAATGACCTTAAAATAGAATTACCTCCTGACACTCTTGTGTACGCAGAAATAATAAATGAGATTGCAAAAGAAAGAAAAAGTCAACGCAAAATTTATGCACTGCATATTTTGGATGCTTGGATACTCGGCGGAGAGGATATCAGTCAAAAATATTTGCCAGATAGGTATGTATATTCGTAAACAAGTTTATTTCTATAGAATTTCTAGTTTTATTTCATTATTCATTTTATGTAAAATTTACAACACACACCTCTATCACACACACATTTTATATTTTTTAATCATTTAATGTTCTTTACAGGCATGAACTTATAAAAAAATTTTGTGAAGCTCTATGGAAACCATTTCCTAATGATTTTGCAAGAGTACGTGCAAAGGAGCTATATGCGTTTAGCCCTGATATCGATAAGAAATTACAACTTATTCAACGTTATATGAAAAATAATAGACCAGAATTAACGTGCGATATACCAAAAACACCTTTGGATGATGAGGAAACATTATATTTCATACCAAATAGCATCATCTTTTTAAGAAGTACTAGTCGACCTTGGTTCCGATATTATAGCAAAAGTCAACATGAAACATATATTCATAATCAAAAAACTAACGAATCACATTTCGATAGAAGAAGGCCACCAGCAGCAGAAGCTAAATTTGATGAAACATTTTCTAATAGTATGATATGGTATTGGCCTCATGATGAAATGCTTTCAATGAATACAGTCATTCACTCTATTAGAGAAAAATGTCCAGAATTAATAGATAGTAAATAATTATAATACAATTTTATATATATGTATATATATGAAAAAAAATTTTCATTATTTGAACCAATCATTTGCCAAATCGATTAAGTTTACAAAGTAAAAAGTAGACAAAATTGAACAAGTAATGAACATTGTCGGATCATTTATTATTGAACGGCCATAAAAATTGTTCTCATTTAGTGGTATTAGGATTAGTTATTAGTCATATTTAGTTTAAATATAAAAAATTAAATATTGATCACACAAGTACTTTGATAAAAAAAAAAATTTTGTTTAATTCTAAAAGCCGAGTTCATTGCTTTGGTCTGTGAACGGTTGGTTCATTCATAATAATGATACTCAATTTTTGCTTATAGTTTATTTAAGCAGCTATTTAAAATTAATCATTTGAGTACGGACTCGTTTTTTATAGCTTTCCGCATAGTTAGGGAGGAAAGCTTTTTCTTTTTCTTCTAGAGCATTTCTTATAGTGAATAGTTAATACCACTTCTCATTTCCCAATCGGTATCTGACAAAATAGGATTTGTCATTATACATAACAGTTAATAGAACAAATCTAATTGTAATTGTGCTCTTTGGATTTTTTTGCACGACACAGAAGAGCGTGATCGTACTCGTCCGTACTCAAACAGATAATTATATTCTGTTCGATTATTAGATTTAAGTTGTATAATATATATATATGAATCGCTTATTTGCCAAATCAATTAATTTCATGAAACAAAAAGTAGAAAAATTTGACAAAGTAATATACATTGTTGTATCATTTATTATTGAATAGTCATAATTGACCATTGTGTTATTTATTGATTGGTGTTAAGCCTAATTATTGAGAAAATTTATTTTTATTTTTTTTTAACCCTTTGATTGCAGCGCATTCTAACACAAAATCATCAATATATACAGCGCAATATTCGCATGTTAGTCACTGTAACTGGCTGTCGCAAATTGCTATGCTCATTGACCAAAAAACATATTTATGGGTGCAAAATATGTTTGGAAAGGAAACACAAACGTAATTAAATATAAAGAAAAAAAATTTAGAGAGCATATATATACATTTTTCGTATATATAAATAGACATGCGAGGACATATATATCTTCAGCAGTTGAAGGGTTAAATATAAAAAGTTAAGCATCAATCAAGCACTTTGACAGTAAAATTTTTTAAAATTCTCAAATATAATTGTTTTGGCCTGTAAACGACTCATATAATAGTCTATAATAGACTCTGACTAAATATATTAAGTTGTATTGACTTGTATATTTTCGATACAGAAGAGAAAACTTTTATATGGAATAATCAATTTTTGTTCATAACCCGAAATAAAATACCTTGTTACAATTATGCATCCAAGTAATATTCTATAGCATTTCTTTTGTATGATTTTGTTTTTCTCCAGTGTAAATAATAATAATGTATATCATTTTCTATGATTAGTATTTATCATTAGAATAGATCGAGCAAATTATTTGCTGTGATGCGTGTCTCTCTTTGTGTGTTTGTGGGTGTGCGTGTGTGTATATACGCACGTGTACATTGTGCACGCAACTATACATAATTCATATATACATAAAATATCAATATGTACAGAAGATAATAAAAAGTATAAAATTTTATGGATAAATTTGTAAATGGTATAATTTGTTTTTCGTAAGGATTATTAAATATTTGTTAGTTGCAACTGCTCCCATTATAATAGAAGATGGAGAATCACATTCTAAATCTACAATCCATTGTTTACTTATTTGAGAATTATTTTCTGGCCTTTCATAAAGAAAAACGTGTCTTGTGTGTTCTATTATGGCAACGTATGAACCATCTAAAAAATATAGCATTGAAAGAAAAAGAAAATTCAACAATCTAATTATGTAAATATAAATCTTACCTGGAGAACATATACAGAATTTTTTATTACTTTTACTTGCTTCAACATATCCAAAACCTGGAAATGTTGTAGTATGTTTTATTTTCCATAGATTGTCTTCTACAATATCAGTAATCCAAAGACAACCATCATGATCGTGTCTAAGACATATTGTCTGTCCAAATTTCATTTTATATGTAAATAGTACATGATTATTTGTACCAAGAGTAGCCTGATGTGTTATTTCCTGCGATGTAAGATTTATTCTTTGCAAGATGTTTTCTTTTCCTTCTATATCGCATTCTTCCAATTGTTCAGAATTAAATCCTAAACACGGTTGACCTTCTCCACCAGGTGCATCTGGATTTTCAGAACATAGATGTGCTAATCTAAAAACAATATTATAAATATGTAAATATATAATACTCGTGTAAAATGATATGAAATGAAATACCTAGAATGAATTTCAGCTGCTAGTGATTCATTTGGTAAACATTCTCCTCCTGTATCACCTTTAATTAACTCATCCCACATTAAACCATTTTCAAACTTTATTAAGTCCAATTGTAATGTGTCCTTTTCATGTTTCCAAGTAGTAAGCTTCTCATCTAATCTGTGTTGACATTCGCCTTGTATTAAAATATCATTATTTACAGTAATTGATATTTCATTAGATTTTACATTAACTTTGGCCTGACTTTGATAATATTTTTCCGGTATTTTAATCCAAACTGTAAGCGAATCTTCGTCTTGAGACCAGCAATATTTAGGAATTTTTATGTGTTCTCTATCACTTATATTTTTTATACTATTTTCTGTTATTTTCTTATCGTCAGATTCAAAAATAATATTATTTTGACAAATGGTATGTAAATGGTCACCATTTTCTTCGATAAATACATATTCTACGGTACCTCGTACTTTTAATACTTGTTTATTAGATAAATGAAAAGTATTTTGCTTTTCATCAGATTGTTGCCAAGTATAAAATAATAATACAAGCTTTGTACACTTTTTCCCATTATCATCAACTATAGATGACAACGTAATAATAATTTGAGATTTAATTTGCACATATCGGATATCTAAAATAACTCCAGGTTCTGCTTCTTCTAATAAAAATGTTTCAACATGACCAGAATTATCTTCCCTTAATAAATGGAGGCTGTTACCTCCATTAGAAATTACTACAATATTATTGCTAGTAAATCCGATCGATGGATTATATAATAATTTTGATGATTGAGCATTAGGAGAACATAATTTATATATTTTTTGAAGTGTTCCAATTTTATTTACACGCCAAATTATGTGTTCTTTATCAATAAACCAACATGATGTATCATAAGGATTTGTAAATAAATGATTATGAAGAGCAAATAATCTCACTTCCAACCAAGATTCTTGATCGGGATTTAATTCTAGCCTAAATACATCTGAAATATATTTAATTCGTGTATTATTCACCTAGCAAATCGTTAATAAAAGTATAGGTTATATATGGACGTACCATTTTCTAAACTTATTTCTGATTTCACAGGAACAACATCTGGAGAAAATTGATACTTTTCAAAACGTGGATTTAAAAGAGATCTGTCAGGATGTAATTCTATTATTTTCGTCATTACTTTTAATATCGCAACTCACGAAGTATGTTATGAGAGACACGCAATATATTCATTCACAAATAACTATAGTAACGCGATACATGTCATAACAAATTAATAATTTGATTGTTACAAATTATAAGTGAAACGTTAAATAAATAAATTTAGGTTAAACGCGTTTAATCGATTAATTAACTAAAACATTAAATTTAACTTAAATAAAATATAACGCATGTGTATCTTAACCTAAAAGCAAGCTAAAATATTGCACGATAGTGTTTATATACACTTCCATACACACACCTATTATATAACAGGAAAGAAAGTACAATGTAATTAATGTTCCCGTAGTTTTATAGTTAAAAAAAAAAGAAATTTAGAGTATTCATCATAAAAATGAAACCATGTTATAACATGTCAATTTATTACAAACAATATCATTACAATGTTATATACAATCTAACTGAACTATTCTGGTACATTCTGTATTTATTTACATTATGTATAAATACACACATTCACGTTCACGAATTTTATTAACATTTCATATTAAAGTTAAAGCTCTTAAACCAATAATATATTCTTATTGAAACTTATACGTACAAATAAATAATAAAGAAGACGTTAATAAAGACATAACAGAAATAAAAATAAAAGAGCTATACACAGCACAAAAATAGAACATGTTTTTGATTCATAAAAATGTTCATTATTTAATGATATTGCACTGATTCTTTTTAGTAACCATTATGTTTCCCAAAATTCATTGATGATTAAAACAATTAATAAAATCCCAAAATTTATAATACATAAACATTATTTGTCTCATTATCTTCATGTATGTCCGTACAATAAAACATAAATAAACGGTGGATTATTATAAATATTTTATGAATCATGTTGTAACATGTCGAGTTAAAAATAATTTTAGAGCATTAACCATATATGCATTTATACAGATCAGACTTTTGTAGATTTTTGTTTTCTCAGCTTATTCAGAACAAAGTATCACTATAAAATATCTATTTAAGTTTAATGAATAAATTATATTTTTTGTACAAATCTTCTGGCAGTTTATATTATAAGCTAATGGTCTTGAAAAGCGAATAATTTTTAATGATCTTAATTTTGTTGTATTTCATGTTAATAAAACTATTTCTTTTTTGAGTCAAAAGCTAAGTTAGAAACGACTAAATATTTATTGTATATAGACCATCGTATTCATATAAATCTAATCAACAAAATCATATGCAAACAGCTTATATAAGATTAAGACGTACCATTACTTTTTTCTTCGTATATTAAATTCATTTGCATTTAGAGTTTTATGTATATATATAAATATGAATTATATAAAATCATATTATATATATATATATATATAAAATATGATTTTATATGAATTTAACTGTAATTGAATACCATTATATATCACAGCCTCATAAGATGTATCATCTGTGATAAGAAAGTATAGTGGTAGCCCATAAAAGCCGTTGCCAAATCCATCTAGGTACCCTACATGGACCAAGACTAGCCATTGCCCTGGCTAAATGTCTAATCCAATCCCATATACCCCATGGAGCATGTCCACCATTGACGTAAAGAACATATGTAAAGCCATCTTTACATTTTCCATGAATGAAATAATAATATGGTAAAAAACTATGTAATCGAAAATGGCACCTTTGATAAAACAAAATAGCAGGCACGTTGCTAGAGAGGACATGTAAGAAGACTGCTTTCACTGAAGAACGTTCTGGAGCGGTAACATGTGCCAATAATTGCTCCAATAATAAAGATGCAATACCGTTTCTTCTATATGTACGACGTACTCCTAAACTAAGTATATATCCAACTAAAGAGTCCTTTCCTAGACTCGAACACAGAATCCCACGATCTTCTTCATTTAACTTGGCATATGGTTTAATCTCAGCGACAATAAGTCCTATAATTACTCCGCCATATACAGCAGCTAACGCATAAAATCTTGAAGAGCTTGTTATGTCTTCGTACCAGGAATTTGGATAATCTGTAAAAGTAGAGCTGTCGCATTCTTTTCTAACATATCCCAATACACGTATCAAAGTGTAAATTGAGATAACATTCGTCTCACCTATGGGAAACCAATCTTGACAAAGTGCACGAACTTCTTCTAAATCGTCAGGACAGAGAAAACGTAATTGAACCTCACCCAAAACGCAAAGTGGGACTGTTACAGAAGTCACGGGGGCTGTCGGGCTACCAACCGAATTTCTCGTTGAATTTTCATTCGTATAAGCCCGCTTATTTCCCGAGTCAACCTCGAGTTCACTTTTCTCGATTTCCGGCAAGATAAGGTACCGGTTAAAGGACACGGCCATTACGCCACAAATTCTCTGGCATCTTACAAGTCATTTGTACAGCGATATAAAATACGTCAGGTCGAATACAAACATCTGTTAATAAACATATCGCGATTCGCAGACATTTTGTTTTCATAGGTTTGTTTATGCCAGAAGAGAACGTAAACTCTCGTGACGCAATGCGAGTAGAATCGAAGGAGCAGGGTCGCCACTTCATCGCATTTGATACTTTTCCTGCCAATTAACTAAAAGTACCATTGCCGAACTTATATATTCTTCTTTTCAACTTCCTATCTTTTTATTTGAAAACAATGTCACGCTGCGAGGAATGAACAAAGCATGTTCACAAGGCTAAATATATTAGTACGAATGCCAAACGGGAACACTAATTCTATCAATTATACGAGTGACAAATAGACAGTACATATATATACATATTGTATATACATATCTATAGAGAGAGAGAGAGAAAGAGAGAGAGAGAGAGAGAGAGAGAAAGAAAGAGAGAGAGAAAGAGAGAAGAAAAGAAAGAGAGAGTCTCATATATTAAAAAATAGAAAAAGTTCTGAGTCAGCTGTTTGCTTTGTGGTTCGTTGTATGACCACTTGAGATTTTAATCTATTATGGCGGTAAATAAAAGTATCATTGTTCTTACGCCCAACGGTCGTCGACAAAATGTGGAAGTTACTCCAAATACAACTATTCTTCAGGTAAATAGTAAATTCAATTATATTTATTGAAATGTTTCATTAAATTTCTTCTCAAAGTGAATTTAAATTTATATTAGATTTTAACCAACAAATTTATATTAATTTATAGGTGCTGGAAGAAGTTTGTAAAAAACATGGATATGATGCAAACGATTATGATATTAAGTGAGTTACCATGTACAAAATTTATATTAGTTCATTTTCTTATTATTTTTAATGCACACTTTATTTTCCAGACACTTCAATAAGATATTAGATGTAAATTCCATATTGCGTTTCACTGGTTTATCTAATAATGCACGGGTGGAAATGGTACCTTGTAAAAAACCACGTAGTGCATCAAAAGTTACAGTAGGCATTCTATTTGAGAATGGTGAACGATTAATGGATGATTTCTTACCAGATGTCACTTTGGCACACGTTTTAATGACCATTTGTCCTAACGAAGACCGCAAAACTGCAGTAATAATATATATGCATCGTAAGGTAATCCATCTTACAAGATTTAATACCGATGTTTGAATCATATACAAATAGATTTTGTTCCTAGGTGCATGGTGAAGCTTTAGAAGAAACAACTTTGAAATCATTGGGCCTTACTAGTGGTAAAGCAATGTTACGAATGATGCATCGTGATTTGGAACAATTACAAACACAAGCACATGTATCTCAAACTTTTTTACCAAAGTCTTCAAAAAACTTGGATGGTAATGATGAAAATGATGTTTATATCAAATATGATAAACAAAAGATTTCTTCTGCATCTAAGGAAGGGAAAGCTTTAGATCCTATTACGTTGTTAAAAGAAGAAAGAAATAAAATGAGATCACAAGATTCGATTTATATAGGAAATATTACAACGATGGATAAAGATAAAGGGTCAGATAATAAAGACAGGGATAATGCTATAAATACAAGTACATATCGTAAAGAGCTATTAAATCACAATGATGTAAAAGATGAACCCAATGCAAATTTGCATTCAGATACAGAGGAAGAGATTAATATAGAGTTTGTAAGATATTGCTTTCATAATACTACAAATAATAATTTACATATTTAATGAGTATAATTGTTACATTATAGTTGGGAGAACGAAATGCGTTAGTATTCAATCAAGCTGAAGTACAAGCATTTCCTAAAAATGAATTACCAGATAGTTTTTTCAATTTAACGGTCGAAGATGCCAAGATACTCTTACGAGATGCTAAACGAAAGAGAGAAGAGTTAGAAGAAGCACCACTTTTAATTGAAGCTCAACGTAAACTTGAGCAAGATAAACGTATATTGGCACAATTGAATAAATATCGCAGGGTAGTGATTCGTGTTCAGTTTCCAAATCAATTGGTTCTCCAAGGTTGGTTTAAACCTGTTGAAACGGTGCAAGCAATTAAGGACTTTATTAAAAATTATTTAGAAGATCCAACTTGTGACTTTACTATTTGTAAGTTAAGATGCATTATTTAATCGTGACATATTTTTAAATTAGAAATATGTTAATCGAAGGTATATCATTTTACTTTATAATTTAACAGATACTGCTCCACCAAAACACATTTTAAGGTCAGAAGTACGATTAATAGATGAAAATCTTGTACCATGTGCTATTATATATTATTCTGGATCATCATCTTTAGCACCATCTGTAAAAGAAAAATTAATAGATCCTAGAATTGCCAATAAACAAGTAATAAAATCAAGGTAAAATATGACTTGTATGTTTGCTTTTATTATTCGAATATTTTTTTTTTAAATGATATTATAGTTATACAAAAATCTTTTATCTTTTGAAAAAACTACTAAATAAATTAACATTGCTTATTACTTTTACAGAATGATTGTAACACCTGAAGAAAATGTTAATACAGAGAAAAAAAAAAGTAAAACAATAGAAGATATCACAGCTATTCCAGGACCCAGTGGTTGCTAACTATTAAAAAAAAAAAGAATAAATAAATAAACAATAATTACCTTAAAGAACAAATATGATGTAATCTAATAAATAAATTTGTATTTAACAAAAATATGAAAAATTTTTATAAAGTAAGATAGGAATTCTTTATTAAGTATTTTTACAGATCTATATTTTTATATCATTTAAAGACCTGTATGATTAGTAAAAACTAAAATATGCAGATATCTGTATAACAATGATATCATTATTACTACTGATTATTTACAAAAGTGAAAATGGATTTTTTATAGCCAAATGATTAAATATATAACAAAAAGATACAAATATTTTTGTGCCAAATTTGATAAGTACTAAAGAAATGTATTTATGTGTGTTATTTATTTGTATGTAGTTGTATATGATATATGATTTATTATGATATGGAATGTGCAAATTAAACAATTAACTTCTTGCACTTCCATGGTCCATCAAATAAATTGTAGAAGTAACAATTCATAGTTTTTATAATTTACCTAGTGGACAGCTCATTTTATGAATTACAAACATTAATTATTATTTATAATCTTTTATATGGATCAAGTGTGCATGCGTTTATTTTTATATATTATTTGAATTAATCATGAATGTTTATAATGGACAAACAGCCTATAAACTTTAAACGTCATCCGTAAAAGATTAAACATGTATACGATTTACTTTGAAATTGCTTTTCTTAATATTCGATGGCAACGAGGGGTTTTTTATTTTATTATACTTTTTCATTCACAGCACAAGCACATGTTATTGTAGCATAAAATAAGGTGTGTTCACAAGAGTATAAAAAGCAATGTTCATATTGACGCCAAAATAGACATTGAAATTCCCAGTCATTTGTATAATAAATATAAATTCACAAAAGTTATAAGTATAGATGTAAGTGCATGAAATAATTGCATAATTGTAGCGATTGAGGTTGTATAAAAAAAATTATATGAAGTATAATATGAAATATGAAAATATAAAAATGTAAACGAAAATAATAAGATGATTAATTTAATTTTGTCCGTAGTGACGTCAATTTGATATCGTACAGATAGATTGAGATTTTCTAACTGAGCACACCTGTCTGTTTGTTATCATAATATTGCTTTGGCATAGTAAATATTGTGATAGTATCAAATATTTATGTGCATCAAACAGTAAGATCTACATCAATATTTACATGCAAAGATGAATTTGACTTATTATGACTTTCTTTTATAACTTTAAATGAAAAGTTATTAACTTTGCAAATCAGGAGGTACTTTTGTAGGTGATTGTAATTGTAAATGCATAAGCCGTCGAATGGGACCACCAATTATGTTTCCAGTTGGTCCAGAACCACCCGATTCTCCTTGAATACTTTCCATTAAATTTGTTTCTACTATGTCAGTGCGTTTATTATCAATATGTTCTTCCTCTTTTACTAATTCTGCTTGCAATTGCGAATCTAACAATCTCATATATTTATCCATTTCGCCGCCTTTGTCTTCATCGTCACCACCTAATGAACCTTCTGAGCTTCCTTCAAATTCTCCTTCGCCACCTGGCACAACTAAATCTAAAATATCGCGTAAGGTACTGTCAAACACGTCTGCATCAAATTCGATTCTTCCATTGTCATCTGCATCATGTTTTGCATTATCTTCTGCTGACTGATCCCTTTAAATAAAAACAAGTCATAATAACACTCAATTTTTTTGCGAAAATGATATTCGAATTAAAATAAAAAAACATACTCTACTAATTGTACGCCATCAATGTCACTATTCTGATTGATAAAAGCTTGTACTTTTTCTCTAAGACTCAATGGTTCAAGTTCATGTTTTTTGTCTTTACTACTTCCCCATTGTTGGTTCAAAAGCACTTCTAATTGTGCTGGATCTATATTCAACCAACTATCACTGTCCGCAGGACTTAATGCACCTTCATCTTGGGCTGTAAAATAAACAATAAAATTTATTCATAAATTCTATATAAGAGATTATGGTACAAGGCTTGTATTATTATTCCATACATACTCCTTACTACAATATGCATGCATAATCTTTTTTTAAATATAAAATTAAAGAAGTGTATAAAAGTGTATAATATATGTAGCTACAAAATTTAGTAAATTTAACCTAATAAAGATGTCAAAATAAAATATAAAGAACTTTTACTTAATAATTCACTATGAGCTGATAGTCACATGCATTCGCAATGTGTTCGAAAGCACACTCTTATTACTTTTATCCTACTAATACATAATCTTTGTGGTAATTACCATCATACATCTCAACATCATTTGTTTGTATATTTTCCCATGCTTCTAGAACTTTTTCTGCATCTGTTTTATCATCGTGTGGCAAAGTGTTATCTAAATTAAAGTGTTTTAAAAAATAATCTTTTGCTATAATTAAAAGTTTTTCACGTTCTTTACTGCCTTCCAACAAGTCTTTGAAGTATCCGTTAGCTTCCAATCGAGATAAAAATGCATTAAAAGAACGTTCATTCGATATTGACATCTCTTCGTTATCTATTCCTGTTGTATTTTTTGCTCTTTTTCTACGTTCCTCATTAGCAGACGCTACTAGCATCTCTAGACCACATGCTATTTTAACACCAAGGACATAAGCATTGTATTTTGAACTACTTGCAGGAGGTAAGTTCCAACCTGTTCTTGGATCACCGGTATACCGACTATGCGTTGCTAACGCATATAAACATTTAGTCATTTTCACATTGACCATGGTACGTTGCTCAGGTGGAAAATATCTCATCGCACGACAAACCTGAAATAATATTAATATTAAACAATATGCTTAATATGATATTTTTTATACGATCATTATTAATTAGGATAAAATATCTTCATTTACTTTACGTTCAAGTGGATCAGAATGACAAATTGTTCTAATTATTGGTCCAATGAGCCCTGGTTCTTGTCGCAGAATAGATGCAGCTTTTTCTGGTAAAAATGCTCTTGCCTTATGTTTCCTTTTGCATATTTCTTTTGGATAAATATCTACACGTTTGTTTAATATACTCTGTACTTTATCTGATACTTTAGAATTTTGTGGAATACGATTAATGTTATTCAACAAATTTACAAATGACTTTCCTTTTTCTCTGATAATGTGAAGTAATCCATTATGTATAAAAACACGATCTTGACAAGTTTCTGGATTAGCCCATAAAGGTAATACATTTGCAGCTTCAATTAAAAGAAATTCACCATCTGAGTCAACTAATCTAGCAATTAATCCATCAAACACTTTAGTCAGTTTATATATAAGAAATACTGTAAACCATTCATCTCCTATGTCTTCGTCAAAACGTAAGGTTGCATAAATGTGAGCAACGGTTTGATAATCTAAGAGAAATATAAAAATTAATGTAACATATAAAAAGAGAAAATACAAAAAGTAATAATAACAAAAAGAAGTATAGTTTACCTTCTATAACCATTGAATTGTCAAGAATTCTTTCTAACATCATTGCTTGTTTGGTTCTTGGACGGAATACTAAGGCATCTCTATGCCAAATGTAATCAGTTGTGTAAAGTGCAATTTCTTCATAATATTTAGTTATTTCTTCATTAAGCTGTGCTTCAGTTATGTTATCAGTGTTAGATGAATAACAAAATTTAGGATAAAGGAAACATTCAAGAATGTCATCTCCTCTCGTTTTATTTAATAACGGTAAATTAGCCATTTTTTTATATATGTTACTAGCCATTTAAACTTTGAGAACACACGCAATAATATTCAATGTTTATTATTATACGTTTTGTATCATTTCGATTATAGTCTAACCTCAATTCTAAACACAAGTTTATAGTGCCATGAACTACTAGGGTTCTCAAACTAATTTCTATTGACTGTATCAGATGCAATGTCCATAATGCATGACTATCTATGATTATGTATTTTCAAAGCTTTACTTTATTAATTCGAAATTATTTGCTTGATGCAAACGTCAGGCGGCAGTTAAGTAGAAATTAGTTACGTTCCATTTACGAATAATACTCGACTATCAATTTATTGTTTTATACTAGTGCATCTCGTACAAAGTTTGTACTCCAAGGATTTAACAAGCTATATAAGAATGAAAAAGATGGCGGTAGCCAGAAGTTATACGGTTGGACGTTCCTCAAGTTGTTTTCGCAAATATCGAATATTGTTTGTATTCGGTATAACTGTCCTTTGCGTGCAATTTTATTTAGCTCACTCGTTTTTTGGTTTAGATAGTCGTAAGCTTGGAAAATCATCATCCGACGGAGTAAGTAGAATCTAACCTTTCAATTTTTCAATAATGAGTTTAGATATCTGTCTATTTAAAAAAATATTACAACGATACAAATATCTGAACACATATTCTGTTCACATTGTGTTGACAATTTTATGTACTTAAGAAGGATTGTTTTTGTATCATTTATTAATAGGAAGATGTACTACAATCAGAGGAAAGTGAAGGCTTGCCAAAAGGTTCACGTCAGTTGAAACTTCCGCCTGACAAACATGCTAATAAATCTTCTCAATATCATCGTAATCGTACTGCCAGGATAATACTAGATCGCAAATCATTAAATTTTACACCCGCTTGTGAAGTCATTGGCAGAGAAGCTGTAAGTGCAGTGACACGTGCACAAAGTCAAATGTGCAAACAACGCATTGTCAATGTGACGTGCCTTAGTCAGCAGGGTTTGTTATACCCAGAAAGGATACAATCCTTGTGTTCGCATTCTCCAGGTTTTTCAAATAAGCCAGTAAATTTGGGCTGTTTCCAAGATGATAAAACCTTGAGAGTACTTTCTGATTATTATCATATTTTCAAAGGGAACAATTCTCCAGAGCATTGTGCTTTTATGTGTCTTCAATCAGGATATCCATATGCTGGTACCGAATACTCGTTAGTATTAAAGATTATTGTCTTTTAATTATGCAAGGGTGGATTGAAAAGTTTTTAATTTCAATACAACAACCAAATTTATTTTTTTTTAAATAAAAGTGAGTTTAACCGAAAAAAGTAGGCTCAAAACTTTTCAACCCAACCGCGTATATCTATACATTATTCAGATATCTATACTAATTTTTGATGGATGACTTTATAGCGTAGAATGTTTTTGTGGAATGGAAGAACCACCTCAAATAAAACATTTACCAGACTCTAGTTGTAATATGAAATGTTCTGGTAATCCAAAACAATTATGTGGAGGCTATTTAACTATTAATGTTTTCTGGACTGGTATCCAAAGTAAGAAACATATAAATATATATGTATTGAATGCACAGAAGCTATAATCGTTTATTTTGGATTCATTTTGTTTGTAAAGGTGAAGGCATTTAATTAGAATATATATTATATGATTTGTTATCTGCTCAATTTGTTTAAATTCATCGAGTTAAATTTATTACGATCGTAATAGTCACTTACATTCTATTAAAATATGCATGAGAGTTATACACACACAATTTAAGATTAAATTAGATTTCATTAGATATATTTATAAATATGTTGCAGAATTTAAATCCCAAGAAGCAAGAAATTCAAGTTCAAAAACAGGGCATGAGAAGCCAGCACGTATAGCTTATTTGTTAACTGTGAATGGTAGAGCTAGTCGGCAAATTAAACGACTCATCAGTATTTTATATCATCCATCTCACTTATTTTATATTCACGTTGACGCTGTAAGAATATTTTTCACATAAATTTGACAATGATTTAAATTATTTTGTTCAGAATAACATATGATATATTTTCAGAGACAAGATTATTTATATCGTGAAATGTTGAAAATAGAAAAATCATGTAAGGCTAACAATATCAAAGTAGCAAGAGGAGAAGGTATGAGACACGCAACTATTTGGGGTGGTGCAAGTCTTCTAACAACTTTTCTAAAATCTGCACAACAAATACTTGCGCATCCACTATATTGGGATTTTCTTGTAAATCTATCAGAATCGGATTATCCTGTTAAAACTAATGCTCGATTAACAGAATTTCTTAGTTGGAACAAAGGTATGAATTTTGTTAAATCACATGGAAGAGAAGTACAACGCTTTATTACCAAACAAGGATTGGATAAAACTTTCATTGAATGCGAAGCACGAATGTGGAGAGTCGGAGATCGAAAGTTGCCAAATGGTATATTTATTGTTCACTTATTCGAGTTTGAATATCAAAAAGTGCATTTAAGAAGGACACGTTGTATTCATTTTTCAGGTATTCAAATTGATGGAGGTAGCGATTGGGTAGCTTTAAGTCGAGAATTTGTAGAATATATTTCTAATCCAAATCCGGATTCTTTAGTAGCTAATCTTTTAAAAGTATTTCAGTATACATTATTACCTGCCGAATCTTTTTTTCATACCGTATTACGTAACTCAAGATTTTGTGATAGTTATGTAGACAATAATCTTCACGTGACTAACTGGAAAAGAAAATTGGGTTGTAAATGTCAGTATAAAGCTGTAGTCGATTGGTGTGGCTGTAGTCCGAATGATTTTAAACTTGAAGATTTCAGTAGAATACGTAATACTGCTGATCGCAATTTGTTCTTTGCACGAAAATTTGAACCCATCATAGATCAAAGAATAATAGATAGAGTAGAAGAATGGTTATATCCCGAAAAAGCAAACATGACTGTAAGAGCTAATAGTTATGATGCTTATTGGCAAAGTCTTTATCACAAAGCAGATTTGAGTCCTCCAACAGATGATGCTTTATTAACAATATCACACTCTTTAGCAAGACTTTCTTTCCAAAAGCTTAATGTCAATTTCAAGAATGTACACGTTATAGAAACGACGGCATATTTTCGAGAAAATCGTTTTACTGGCATTTTAATTCTTGCTGAAGGTGATATAGAATTTTGGGAGAAATCGATATTGCAAAATAAATATACACAAAAGATTGAAGCTTTGATATATTTACGGCATAATGTTTCCACTAATAGATTGTGGTTAGGGAAAATTCATAATCTTTTTGTTAATACCGAATATGATCAAAAAGAGCAAACATTTAGAAATATGATGGGTAGTATAGGCCCTTATTCAAATCCAATTTTATTATATGAATTTGATGATTCGATTATTACTCCACAAAATTTTTCTGTATTTTGGATCGATCCATATGGACAAGTGGCAGATGTTAACAATATCCATATTGAAGATGGTGTAGCATTGGTAATAATATATTTCAATTGTTTTAAATTATAGTTTGAGTATTTTTAATGTTTCTAATCGTGTTTCTTTTTTATTTTCAGGTGGGACATGTCAGACCACAACTTAGTGATCATTTGGTAATAGGTACTTGGCATGTATTATTGGTGGTTGACTCATTGGTAGTAGCAAAAATAAATTTTTTAGTAACACCACTGTCCTATTGGAAAAATCGACAAATTGAGAAAGAAAAAGCTAAGGAAATAAACAGTATGCCCGATAATACTTATCATAATACAGATGAAATAAACAAAAAGTGGTCAAATTTTGTAAAATCGATAATACTCCACGAGCAACATCCTTATGAAAAAGGTACAGAGAATAAAATTGGTCCTGATTTAGATCAATGGATAGATGGATTAGTATACGAACACTATGAAATTGATAAAATATGCAATGCTAATGATCAGACCAAAAGTAAACTAAAATTGCAGAAATGCATTGACACTGCTTGGAGCTCTTTGAGCCCAGACCCAAAGGCTGATATCCATAATCTATGTCAAAATTATTAATTAATTTACCAAATATGTGCCATTTTTAACATTTTGAAACTCATTATGCCTGTATGAAGATTATCTATCTCTTTAGATATTTTTATATTGACAACATCTGTATATATATTGTATTTATAAAAATATATATATATGTATATATCCATACAAACATACTTACATTCATACATCTTATATACGCGAATAATACATGCATGTTATATATGTATATTTATATGCGCGCACGCGCAGAACACATCTGACAATATGAACATATATGCGTTTATGCGAATTATAAATATTATATTATACTTATGAAAAGTGTAAATAGTTTATTTTTGTAGTTAATCATTACAAAGCAGTTAAAGCTTTGTAGTATATAAATTATAGAAAAGAATACCGAGTAGGATTTTATGTCATACAATGAGTATAGTTTCTTTTCACTATTTCTTTTTCTCTGGATCCAATTTTCGAGCTCTAAATTGGACAAATACGTAATAGCCAATCCGAAAGGATAACTTCCAAAGTATTATTATGATCCTACCTGATTCTAACGAATGAATGTTCCACAAAAATTGAAATAGAATTTTTCTAAACTAATCTGTGTTAGTCAAAATATTGAACTAACTCAAAAGTCGTTCGTAAACCAAGATGGAAACGCATGTGACAGAACTGGAATATCTGCATAAGCTGACCGCTTTGACTTTTAGGAAGTTTTCTCGCAAGATGTCGGGGGATGTTTTGCGCGATGAGCCGCTATGTTCTTGGGCGAAATGACTTGCTTGTCGTGGCGAACGCCTTTAAAATTCCGGCCTAAATTAAATCACATAGTATTGTAATCTTGCCGGTGGAATTATTTAACATCTTAAGTGTGTGTTGCCAGCGGTGCAAAATCAGAAGACGGAAATTGTTCGTGGAAACTGTAACAGTGCATGTAACACTGCCAGAACCACGAAACGAAATAACAGATACTGTTTTAACAAAGAAATAAGACTATTTGGATTAAAATTGAAGGATTCTGAAGGAATACGTGACTTTAATAGTAATTGAAATGGGTGTCAGGGCAAGTACCGTAGCACAATCTGCAGGAGGCAACAGTCAATCATCTACTGGGACCAATGAAACTACGATGCAAGGTTTTTCTGTGCTTCGTTCCTTGCCTGGAGGTGTTGGCATGTTGCAGCATCAACATCAACAAGGAAATCAGTCGCAGACTTCTCGAGTATCAGGAGATAATAGACAACGTGCACGTTCTCTTAGTTCTGTTCCGGATCTTTCTTCAGGAGAACAAGGTGCTCTTGCTTCTACTGTTGGTGTTGGAGTAGCCCAGGCTCTTGGATTACCACAGCTTGAAAATGATGATGCAGACGAAGATAGCGGTAGGGTATATGCCGCTCACAGCTTGCCTTCCCACATGTGGTCCCTTAACGGTAGGTTGTCCCAGTGTATAGAGCATTCATATCATTTATATCCCTTTTACCTATGTAAACATGGTCTAGTAACTAATTATTTCCATGCAATTAAGTTCGATGTATTCTTTATCACGTAGAATATTATATTTATACACATTTACTACTATCAATCTATATAGTTTGTTTTGCTTTGTACAAGGCTATGCAAGCAAACGTTATATAACGATTACTGATCGTTTGGTTCCTAAAATTGCTATCTTCAAGGGCATCGTATAATATTCTTTACATAAAATAAATTTATTTTTTGATCTTTTCATTTACTCTCTTCATTTTTTGACGTAAAATTATCATTCATATGTTCATCATTAAAACAGAGTCCAAATTATTCCAAGTATAGCGTTTTTTGATATTTTCATTTATAATGATTAACCTAATCAAAAATCTAATGTAATTTTGATCAACTGATAAGGAGGTTATGTTGTATCCGCGAAATTTCACATACTTAGTTTTGCCGCTTACGATCGCGGGTAGGACAGGGGGCGTTTGTTTTGGCGCGTGTGTAGCGCTTTGCCACGTGTTCTAAAATAATCTACCAAAATTCTTTGATTATTCATCATGCATATTTTATGGTAAAAACATTGGGAAAATGGCCCCTAGAATTCTTCTTACGATAATAGAATTATCGATCTTATTGATTTCTTAATACACTTAAGTAAACGCAATTTCTTTATCGATTCATTAAATGTTTTGTTCATGCTTTTCGAATGTTTTCTATAAATTTTTCAATAATCACTTGACGAAAGATTTGGGAGTATTTTCTTGCGAATGAGGAATTTTTCCGATGGTCTTAATTTTATATCGCATAGCATTTCTGTGTCCTCTTTTTTTAATCAGATAGAATTTATAGTCTCTTAGGAACGATAATAGATTGTTCTCTATTTAGTTCATAATTCGCTAATGATAAAGCTTCACATGACATGAATAAAAAGAACGTATTTATTAGTCAGAGAATTATCTAGAAGTCTAAAAAAAGATTCGTTGAGAAATCAGTCAGAGATTATTACTTCTAGCAATCCACTATGTGTTCTAATATAATTCATGAGAATCTTACAATCCGTCACGGTAGAATTTCTCCGACAAGAATATTTTATTTTATAGATTTCTTTCTTTTTTTTTTTTTTTTACAAACGCATAATAATAAATACCGAAATACATTTAAATTCTTCTACTTGTGTATAAAGAAACACAAGTGTAAATTATCTAAAAATTTTGTTGACAAATGGCGTCATAGAACTACGCCATTTAGTCAAATTAAATATTTCTGTAACACCTAAGTGCATATATGAGATAACTATTCAGTTAAGATTTGAATATAAACCATATTAAATATTTGTAGACTGATATTAAAAATATAATTAATGAAAATTCAATAAATAATCGATGATGATAAAAATAACCAATTAAGAGCACGTTTTTGTGTATTTTTATTTTCCATATTAGATGTATCCTATTCAATGTTTATTGCTCCGTCGATAAGATGTGAAAGACTTTTTAGAAAATAATTTTTTTGGTAAAAAATTAGATAAATATGCGGCGTTCGTTGCGTTTTTAAAAGAGGTCGCTAGACGTGTTGCCGGGTCGGTTGGCCCGGTAACCATACACAATCGATGATGGTTTGGCTTACGCAGTGTAAATTTTAAATAATGTTAATTGAAAATGACATAAGAAAAGGATTGATAGGAATGGGAAATCTCGACATGGGATGGGTCGGTTAATGTTATGTTGGGATTATTATGGGAATTATAGTGAGCTCGTGCTTGAATGAGTCTGAGGCTGAAGTAGTGCCTGTACATCGTGTGAGAAGAGTTTTTTATGGTATAGTTTTTTCTAGGTAATCTTTGTTGTTTTATCAATGCACACATTCTCAGTAACTATACTTATGTTTAAGGTCTAAAGTGTCCTGTATGCTCTAAGTTTATCCTACCGGATGATATAGAGTGTCACCTGGTAATGTGCCTGACCAAGCCACGTCTCAGTTATAATGGTGAGTCATGGCTATTATATAATAAGAAAACAAATGTCCAAATAGCTTTTAATCTTTTTCATTTTTTATTACAGAGGACGTATTAGCAGATGAAAAAGGTGAATGTGTTATTTGTCTAGAGGAATTACAGCCTGGTGATGTTATTGCCCGCTTGCCCTGTCTCTGTATATATCATAAAAAGTATGTATTTATTTAATACTTTATTTCAAATATACTTTTGTTATCGTATATAATTTATTAGATAAATCGAAAGTTATAATATTTACATTGTAATTATATTTTCAGTTGCATTGATAAATGGTTTCAAGTGAATCGTAGCTGCCCTGAACACCCTGGAGATTGATTTGCACTTTGAAGATTACAGTGGATTAAGAGTCTGGCCCAGAGGACACTTATGTCAATGGGAATAGGAAGGGAGATAACGACAGAAATTTGAAAAAAGCTAGTCAAGGTGGCTGCTAGTCCGCAATGGTGGTTGGTGCATGCGGTGATTGTTCAATGGAACAAGATACACTGAAATTAAACTTCAGAACGGACGTTTGATTAAATTCTCGACTCTATTATTACTAAGGAGAGGACTTAAAAAACAAATCGCCATAAGTTTCAACGATACAATGCTATTAACTATACGTATCTATAATTAATCTATTATTACTCTATCGCTTATTATCAATTGTACTATATTTATAAATTTTACTTAGTTTTACAACTTGAAGTCGATTTAACATTAAGCAAAAGAGTTTTTATCATTACTGATGATTATTTTTTCTTTGGAAAGGGGAGATACAGGACGAATCATAGTCAAAGGACCTGCCCCATGCAGGTGAGCTCTACCTTAGATAATTTAGTTATATTTTTAATGATTTTACTATCACGACGATGTATCGTTTCTGTTATTTGTTGGGAGATGAATGCTAGAAAGGATATTTTTGATACTTTCATAAAAGGGGAGCCAGGATGTATAAGAATTTCAAGCAGAGGACTTGTCGCAATATTGTTGATGCTGTAGTAACAATAAAGGTTCTGATTTAACCTTCTCTATTGAAATTTATGCTAATGTGATAATCTCTTTTATGTTCTTAGAGAATTGGCATTCTCCGTGTTACTAAAACGTGTACATATGATAATATTAATTGTAAATCAACTACCTTATAATTAATCCCTTTTATATATGATAAGGATAAACGTAACACCGTGATAGTTTTTGTAATGCAAAGATGCAGGTCTGTCAATTTTCCAGTAACATACAAAAACTCACGAAATATTGGGATCGGACATGTATTGCATAAAGTAATAACTGTAATAAAACGATGACAATTTGAAAATGCGTAGAGAAAAGTAGTCAAAATAAAATGAAATGTGGATATGTATTATATCAATTATTGAGTGCAATTATGAATTCCAAATAATATATTAATAGATATAACGCAGCAAATATTTTTACGATACAAGACATTATTCGATAAAATATCTAAAATTCAGGTAAGTAATCTATCCTAAAAACAACAGCGTAACTACGTTTTAAGTATGTAAAGTATAATAATTTGTAATTTTAATTTTATAATCAATGTTACTGATTCGATTATTTCTAATTTATGTAAAATACACGAAATGAGAAAAGAAAATTATTGATAAAACTCTGATTTTGTAATATACGACCTAAAAGATTTCGATATATAAGCGATATATTTTACGTAACGAAAGAGAAACCAAAAAAAAATAGATGAAATAGATGATTCTTAAAAAATAATTATTATCGTATCATATGACCATTAAGCTAATTGTATATTTCAAAACTTACATTTATTTATTTATTTTTTATTTATTTATGTATTTTACAGTACATATCACATAGAAATGAAAATGTCTCTAAGAAGTATTACAGGATTGGTTGAAATAGTCAAAGAAGAAGTAGGGAACATCGTGGATTACTTTAGGAACGTTTGTAATTTTAGAGACGTTGGATAACTGCCGTAAAGTATTAGTAGAGAGGATACTCGATTAAGCAGAGCTTTGAAGAGTTTTGAGGTTATAAAAGGCGTTTGGAAGAAAGTAACGGCAGTATTGAAGAAGACTAGTCTCGTGTCCGGCAACTTGAAAAAATCTTCCACATCAGGGAATACACAGTTATGAAATTGGTTATGTGAGAAGCAAGACAAATCTCGCGAGTGAATTCTATGTCAATAACATGTTGGTTCCAAATATCGTTAGGGTAATGCGGGTGCATAGGCTGGCGGATTTGGATGTCTGACAAATATTTATAAATGTATGGAATGATTTATTGATATTTACGGCTGAACATGGTGAAGGAGAAGCCAAATTCAATCCGTATCTACGATTCGGAGGGTTATAGGCGCAGAGCTGCATGCATCTGCGTCAAGAATGATCTCGAGGATGAGGTAATCCAACAGATGGCAGTCTGTATATTCTTCATTAATTTCACATATACTATATTTTACAATTTAGATTTATTTTATTAGAAGATTACATTTCTTTTTGAATCTTCCTTCATTAAAGGAATCATTCTGTAAATAACATTTTGTAGGTTCTACTGGTCACATCCAGTAGAAGGCCTGATAGTTGGATAGTACCTGGTGGAGGTGTAGAGCCGGAAGAGGAACCAGCGGTTACTGCACTTAGGGAAGTCAGAGAGGAGGCTGGTGTTCTAGGACAATTGGGTCGTTGTCTTGGCATATTTGAGGTTTATAATTAATATTTAGCTTTTGAGATTTTTCTGGATCAAATTTTACATGATGCAACTTTCTAGAAAAATTTAATTTCTCAAAATTTTTCATGATATTTCTAATTAATGCATACAGCTATGAGATATATTTATTTTTTCAATTTTAGAATGTGGAACACAAACATAGAACACAGGTATGGGTTATGCGGGTAACCGAAGAGCTGCCAGAATGGGAAGATTCACGTGCTATCGGTCGGAAACGGAAATGGTTTTCTATATCAGAGGCTCTGCTGCAACTGGCAAAGCACAAGCCCGTCCAGCGCTCGTATCTACATAGCCTCCACAATACTAATCCACGGCATAATCCTAATATTCCACCGTCTCACCAACTATTCAAGTGATAAATATTTCTAGCAACAATATCCATTTTAATAAACACAGTTAATATCACACACCATTCATTTGCGAAAGCAAGTGTCATTGAAATTTGATCTATTTGCTGCTACTTTACCTCTCCTCCTAAAGGGATTACAATTATTATCATTGTATTTTATACATAAAATAATATTATACTTACTGTCATTATTATTATTATTATGTTTATTCATATAGATTGCGTTAATAAACTGGTCCATAAAGGAGCAGTTTCACTAATTTGATTTCCTATTGTTGATAAAAATTTTCTAATAAAAATATTCTAAAGATTTTTGAGTTCCAAGTTTATTTAGTAGATCATTTTCATGTAGAAAGTTCATTTATTATTTCCTTATCATTTATTATGTACTATATAAAGACACACAAATATATACATATATATTTAATGTACCAAAATACATGTGATATACGATATAAAATATTAAAAAATATTCACCATTTTTTTTTTCGGTAAGTATATACGACTTTAGTGACTCTTGTGGGCAGAATATAAACTAAAAGTGCAACATGAGAATAGTGTTAGTTCACACCCTTAGTATGCACGTGTCGTGTATAAGCTTAGATAAATATAAATAGGTATTGCATAAATAAAATTAAAAATAATAACAAATATTTTATACGTTGACGTAAACAATTTTTGGACAATTTTTATATTATTAATATATTTTGTTGATGTGCTCTACTATATACAAAATATAGGTATTAAAACTAGTTCATATTGCAACACGCAGTTTGGAATCTTCCACAAAACACGTGCGCACATGTGCGATTGAATAGCGTAAACAAATTTGAAATTTATTGAAGGTAAACATTTAATAATTCTTAGCGTTATTGTATTTACTTATAAGTAATATATACAACTTTAATATTAATTCAATATTATATATATATATATTTTATTACCATTTTTTTTGGTTAATTTATTTTTTTACAACGCTTCCAGAATTCTATATTTTATTTTGATTATCTGTTCATAAATTGATAAAATTAGTGTCAAGATTAGTTATTCTTCTTTTTCAATATTTCCATAAAGATATGTCAGAAGAAATGGATCACGAAATAATGAATGATGCTGAAGATGAAAGCATGGACGATAGTAATGAGGATTCAGAAGATGACAAAATTGTAGAAAATGAAAATGGATATCAGAATGGCAGTAACATAGAATCAAAAGTGTATTTACCTGGGCAACCTTTAGGTCCAGAGGAGGAACTTGTTGTTGATAAATCTACGTATCGCATGTTGCATCATGCACAATCTGGTGCACCATGTCTTAGTTTTGATGTAATTTTAGATGAGCTAGGTAGTGACAGAGAAACCTATCCCCTTAGCATGTATCTTGTTGCTGGTACTCAAGCTGATAAAGCACATGTCAATAATCTTCTTGTCATGAAAATGTCTAATTTACATGGCATGAAAGATGCAGATTCAGAAGACGAATCTAGTGATTCCGAAGATGAAAACAATGACAAGCTTCCTGTTATGACAGTTGCTCCAATTAAACATCAAGGATGTGTTAATAGAGTAAGGTAAATGTGTAAATATAAATATATATTGTTTATACGTTTAATGTATGATATACATAATTATTATTAACATATTATCATTGAAACTTTCGTATAAAATGTAATTATAATACTCTCAGGTGTACACGAATTGAAAATACAACGTTAGCAGCAAGTTGGAGTGAATTAGGTCGAGTAAACCTTTGGAATTTAAATGAACAATTACAAGCAGTTAATAATACTGCTTCACTTCTGACATATCGTAAGAAATGTGAACAATCTGGTGGTATAAAATCATTATTTACTTTCTATGGACATCTTAGTGAAGGATATGCTGTTGATTGGTGCCCTACAGAAAAAGGCACATTAGCTTCTGGTGATTGCAAAGGTAATATACATATATGGCACATCAGTGGAAATAGTAGTAGTGCAACTTGGCAAGTCGATCAAAGGCCTTATAATTCACATGCACCATATAGCGTAGAAGATGTTCAGTGGTCTCCTAATGAAAGAAATGTTTTAGCTTCATGTTCGGTTGATAAAAGGTTTGTTGTTAATAATACACGTCAGTTTAAAACATTAATACATTTTTGCAAATGATAAAGATTTTCTTTCTACTTTATAGTATCAAAATATGGGATACAAGGGTCAGCCCACAATCTGCGTGTATGTTATCAGTCTCAGGAACACACACTGCAGATATTAATGTCATCTCTTGGAATCGTCGAGAAAATCAATTTCTTGTATCTGGAGGGGACGATGGATTACTTTGTATATGGGACATGAGAGAATTTAGTCCAAATGGATCAACTCCTG
Organism: Polistes canadensis; assembly: GCF_001313835.1. Lineage (NCBI taxonomy): Eukaryota > Metazoa > Arthropoda > Insecta > Hymenoptera > Vespidae > Polistes > Polistes canadensis. The sequence goes on from NW_014569575.1 coordinate 217,746, forward strand.
TTGCAACTTTTAAACAACATACCGCACCTGTAACAACAGTAGAGTGGCATCCTCAAGAAGCGACTGTGTTTGCTTCAGGTGGTGCAGATGATCAAATTGCTCAATGGGATCTATCAATAGAAATAGATCATTCAGAAGAATTCAAAGATAATGAAATAACAGATATACCTCCACAATTACTTTTTATCCATCAAGGTCAAACAGATATCAAAGAATTACACTGGCATCCACAGTGTCCTGGTACTATAATATCAACAGCACATTCTGGATACAATATATTTCGTACGATTAGCGTTTAATTAATTTATAATTTTAATTATATACTACGAAAATATTCAGAAGATATTAATTTTTGTAATTATCCCTATCCTTTTTAATTAATTTTAAAGGAATTTTGTCACTTTTATAATGCATTGTCGTAAGGATTATGACAATAATATATGCAACATATTTGAGAATGTAAACAAATTTATTTTTCAATTTGGTTTTTAAAGCTTTTAGGATAATCAATTGCTCAATGTTATCTATTCATTAAAGACAATGAAAATAGATGTCGTATTGTAGGTCTACCATGTGGACAATTCCAAGGATTTTTCATTTGACTCATTTGTATTACCAATTTCATCATTTCTGTATTATTTAACGCAGTACCAATCATAACTGCGCTACGACATGCCCTTGATGCTAACATTTGCTGAACTCGACTTGGACGAGGGATTTCAAAAAAAACTTTATTTTCTAATCCTTCTTTAATTAAAAAAATTAATTCTTCTATATCTCCTTGTCCAAATTGCCAGCCAAAACTAACTGGCATTCCAATTAATTCAACACGTTTACCGATTTGTTCTGAAACAGAACAACTATTATTAATTATTGGATCTTTTAAATAAAATATCTTTTTTCAGAATGATAAATATACCTTCAGTATTAATTTTAATTTCAAAGCCATTACTTTCGAATATTTTTTGATGTTCTATGAGAATTGTTTCATTTAAATAAGAAAAATTTAAAGGTTTGGGAATAATTAATTTTTGTGTTTTTAGTCTTGTTTCATTACTTAATTTTTCGAAACGAAATTTTTCGTCTGTAGCATGCTGATCTATTATGAAAAGATCATTTTCCAATAGAACTATAATAAAACCAAAATTGAATTGTCCAATAACTTTCATCTGTAATGTAAAAAATCTTATAATGTATATATTAAATTAATAGAAACAATTAAACTGCTTAACCAATATCGTAATAACCTTTGTAAACGAATCTTTGGTAAGTTCTCTTTTCAGTTCTTTCTCAGCTTCGCTATTCTGAGTAGCTTCTATTTGTGCTTTGTATTTCAATATCCTTTTTTTAGTAACATTATTTTTAGAAGTATTCTTTTTTTCATAAAATATTTTTTTTACTTTTTGTATGTCAATAGGTATTTCAACGTTTAACAATTCTTCTACGACTTCGTTGTCTTCTTTTAAATTATTATTTGTTTTTACGTGTGTTTCTTTTTCATATTGTTTTTCAGTATTTTGCGATCTATAAAAAACTTGCATTCGTTTTGCCGGTGGATCATTATTAGTAGAAGCTATTCTTTTAAATCCAACATTCATTTCTGTCAACGTTTTAACGGTAAAATTTCCTTGGAGGAATTCCCATTTTTTGGTCAGATTAAATTTGATACATGCTAAAATTATTTTTTCTTGTGTGAACAAAATAGTTCTTTTGTCTGGTGTTACATTGATATCAGCACATTCTTGACTCAATTTTAAATTCAAAAATACAAAAGGATATTGTTTATTGTTAAATTTATGATATATATGATTAATTAGTTTACTTATTTTAGTAAGATCGCACGGACGTCCGTTAACATAAAAAAATTGTCTATCAGAAGTGGAACGACCACAGGTATGACTATTATTGCTAACGTAACATTCCCAATCAAAGTCTATCTTGGAATTATTTGGTAGATTGTATTCTTCCAGTGTTGCTTCATTGGGTGGTTGTAATTCAATTTGGACCAAATTATCAATAGATTTGTTACCAAACACGGCAATAATATTTTTAAGAATACTATCTGCATTTGTTGTGCTTACTATTAGATTAGACGATTTTCCTGATATTGTGTTCGTACATGTTATTTTTGCATTAACAGAAATTAAACAGTAACTGTATAATATTTGAACAGTACGTGCATATTCCTTTTTTATATTTTTATGAAATTCTTTCGCTCTAACTGGTAGATTCTTAAATATATTTCTTACATGAACTGATGTTCCTTTTTCTCTAGCACATATTTCTTTCTTTTTTAGTAAACCATTCTTATCGAATTCTAATTTAAATCCATGTTCGCTTGTCGAATGCCTGGTTACAATACTCAGGTCACTTAATGCACATAATGAACTTAGAGCTTCGCCACGAAATCCAAATGTACTTACTTCTGTTAAGTCAGAAAACTCACAAAGTTTAGATGTATGATGTTTTAAACCTGTTTTGCAATACAAAAATATTAAAGTTTTTATTTAATATATTTCTTTGCTACTACGCATTTTATTCATAAAGAAATTAACTTTGAAATGAAATTAAAGTAAATAATATTTTTTTTAAATTATCAATTGTTATATTATACATTTTTATTTATAATCACTGACCTAATCCTTCAAAATCTTGTTCTTCTACTCCGCTTCCATTATCAGAGACAGTTATACACGTTGTTCCATGATCTGTCAATTTAACATCAACAATTGTAGCTCCACTGTCTAAACTGTTTTCAACTAATTCTTTTACAGCAATTGAGAGATCGATTACTACCTATAAAATTACATAGCTTTAAGCTAAAAGTATGCGAGAATAACAATATTAATCAACATTTATTTTTTTAATGGTTTAACCTTACCTGTCCAGAACAAATACGATGTATTGTTTCTTTATTTATTGCCCCAATTTTTTTTGATTTTTCTTTTGTTGGAATTGGTTCATTCATTTTATTTCAATGTTTAATAATAAGAGAAGATTATTTTGTAGATATATTAATTGTAAATCTTCGAACCTCGACACGATTTTACTTAGAAAACAAAAGAACGAGATATTCCAAGTTTACTTGGTTAAGAACAGCAAACATATTCCTATCATATATTGTTCGAAAATTGTTCAAATAAAAAGTTTTGTTCTGTTTTTGTTTTTTATAGTCGATTAGAATTCTATAATTTTTAATATAAAAAAGTGTTTATTTTTTCTTTGTTAATATTTAGTTTTATACAAAATTAGTATAATAAATAAATAGCTGCTCTTCTATTATCAGAAACTTTATTTATTAAGTTTTTGAACATCACTAAATAATTTACATACATCATATGCTAAATTTGTATTAACATTTATTTTATAGATCTGACCTGACCCCAAATCCTGGTCCAGGAGGTGAAGACTTTAAAGACGTTAATCCACCAGCTGGATCTGCAGCAAATCTAGGTGAATTTTGTGGACCGGGTGGCGGTCTTTCACCTTTTCTTAATGCATTTATTATTTTTGCAGCACTTTCAGGAGTCAAGTCTTCCTATCAAGGATAAGTTAAATCAAATAATGCAGTTAAGTTTAATTAATCACAGTTTACCTATGGGAACAAAATTCATAATTGCTTACATAATAATCGTCATTAACTTGGAACATCGGTGCATTGGCACATGCTCCTAAACATTCAACTTCTGATACAGTAAATAATTTATCTTCAGAAGTAGTACCAAGTTTACAACGCGCAGCCTCGGTTACAGCAGTTACTATAGAATCTGAATCCCTCAACCAACACGGAGTACACGTACAGATTTGAATATGATATTTTCCCATTGGGTTTCTGTTAAACATTGTATAAAAGGTAGCAACTTCATAAACACGCATACGCGGTACATTAAGAATCTCAGCAACTTTATGCATAGCGGAGAGTGGTAGCCAACCATGCTGTCTTTGAGCTAAATCTAATAGAGGTATCATCGCACCACGTTTGTGACCTTCTGGATAAATTTTTAGAAGAGCCTCGATACGTTTTTTATTTGCTTCATTAAATTCGAAGGGTGTACTGGGATTATTGTACTCTGTATCCCTATGCTGAAATTTAGAGTTGACGTTACATTTGAAATTAAATTGTCAAGAATTTAGTAAGAATGTTATAACATACATTGAATAGTTGTTCAGATGCATGACTAGAAGATGTTTGAATTCCTCTGCTCCTTGTAGGAGCCTATAGGCAAATTGAATAATAAGTGTCAAATAAAAACAATTATTTTCATATGATTTAAAGGTTACATAAGGTGGAGTTAGGTTATATGAAAAAGAAGTCTAATAATTAGAAAAAAATAAAGAATATTTTTATATATAATTACATACTAAAATTGTACGAAGTGCACGAAAAGATGTCAACATATTTAAAGATGTTGATTGCATCCACGAGTTTTCTTATTTTTCGTAGACTTGTCAATCAGTCTTTGATACTTTAGTTACATAACTGACACCAGAAGGCGCGCGCGCTACGAGTATACGAGTTAGTTTTTATACATGGCTTTTTGAAACGAGAATAATGTGTAAATAAATATTATTTATTTTAAACTTTGTGAGAGAGAGATATCAGAAAAGATGTCGAGATACAACAAAAAAATACAGAAATACATAAAAGCTCCCAAATTCCCTTTTTATCTACCCAGTTCCATTTTTGTTATTACATATGCATCTTTTATACGATATAGACACGAATTTGGTGTCCCAAGGAGATGGAATGGTCCATCATCTCCAATTACAACTACAAATTAATGACGAGCAAAAAAGTAATATAATAAAATATAAAATATCACTAGAGAGCTATTCTCGAAAAGTTCGAACTTGCTGTTGAACCTTTGAAAATAACTCAATAGTCTAGTAGTTGCCCACTTGATACCACAAATTTGTGGGGGCCTCTTCGGCATTTAGCCTCTTCTTTCTTCATGCCCTAAACGTTGCTGTGAGGCTTTTTTTTAACATTTACTCGAATGCCTCAACAGATATTTGATCTAATCGATGAACCTATTATTAACATTTTGCATTTAAAAAATTAAATAATATCAAACAAAAGCAGAAACTTCGTAATACATCTTATGGTATTACTTTTTTACTTGACCACTTTTATCTTTTATCTTTATTCTACTTTGTATTTACTATACGTATATAACAAATGAAGTATTTTCAGTAGGAATTACTAAAGAGCAAAGAGTTAATATGCTTAATATTAAGTAAGTATCCAACGTATTCAGCTATCTTCWCTTTYTCRWAAAAAAATTAATTTTTAAGAAAACGCAAAGACTTTTGAATCGTTCGATACTGATTTATATCTCGCGGTACAGAGTATCAGCAATATATGGAAAAAATAAAAGAAATATTTAAGTGATAAATGAATTTAAAGGTTGCTGAAACTTTGTATAATATTCGGAGAAGAAATTTTCCACTCCTATAATATATGTATAAAGTGAATAATCCACCTAATCAATAAAATTTAAGATTATAACTTTCTCGTTTTGGTATTCTTTTAATTTTTATGTAATTATTTTAATGCTCCTGCACAATGATGACTTCGAGGGTAAAATTTAACTGTAACATAAGGAAAGTGCATTAGTAGATTAAAATAATTGTTAATGTATACGTAATGTTACCGTATATGTTAATGAAAAAAGAAAGTACATTTTTCTAAACAATTATACAACCAATATATTAAAACAATGTATAAATAATATATTAATGAAAAATATTAATTACTAAAGCTTACCATTATGATAGAAGAAAGCTGTGAGATGTATGCTCGTTTAAATATCAAAAAATATTGCCTGGATTCATTTAAAAATCTTCCAAGTTCTTCTTTTATGTATGTACTTGATATATAAAACGATAAGAAAGCCTAATTGATGCTGTTCTTTTCAAAATCTTCAAATACTTGCAAATCTGCAAATTATAAGGTGGGAAGTTAAAAGAAACTAATTATTATTATAATGTTTATGGTAAGCGGTCTTTGGCTAGATTTTACTTGTAATGTAATGTATAGCATATAAAAATATGATAAACATTACACGGAAAGTAATATCCATTGCCCGGGTCTAACCACGAGGAGGTAACCGCTTCTGAAGACCCACGAGGGATGTGCATCCTGNTCTTAGGCCCCACTCTTAGGCCCCACTCTTAGGCCCCACCCTAAGAGTTTAATTCAAAGAATTCTTACAATTAATTACCATCGAAATTGAAGAGAAAAATTTGAAAACTGAATGAGAAAATGAAAACGAAGAGTGTATCTGAAAACAATTCAAGTTACATCAATGATTTTATWGAAAAYTAATACACTTTAGTATAATTTCAATATATGCACATACGGAAATTACAAGTTAGGAATATTTTATAATTATTAATTTTCAATYTGCCTAAAATATAGTATAATAAAAATAAATGTACATAATTTATGGTGCATATCTGTAAAAAAAAAGAAAAGAAAGTGCATTAAAAATAACTATCCTACATATGTGATGCTACCTGAAAAACAATAAAATGAATAGATTACTTCATTTATTTGTAAAAATAATTATTTCATACTAACATTTACCAAAACTCAGTCCTCTTCTGGTCATCTTTTAACCCATTTCCCCTTCCTCTTGGACGGAATAGTTATATGAAACAATAAACTGATTAAAAATATTCACTCACACACATCTACTTATAGAAATAATTATTTTCTGCTACCGTTTACCATAACTCTATCTACTCCTGGTCATCTTCTAATCCACTTCCCCTTCCTCTTAGACGAAATTGGTTCTATGAAACAATAAACTGATTAAAAAAGTTCATTTACTTATAAAAATAATTATATTCTACTACCGTTTACCATAACTTAGTCCTTTTTTGGTTCGTTTCCTCCTTCTCTTGGACGGAGTTTGGCATCCTAGTTCATCCTGGTTAGATAATATTAAAAGGAATAGAAAAAGGATAGGGAAAATAGACTTTTAAGGTGGAACTTTTCACGATTTTTGTTTTAAGTGGTTTCCCCCCGATCAGACTAATCCACTGACTCTAATTCTTTTTACGAGAAACCGAGACTTCACGCTACTATCGGCCTTTATACTAACAGCAAGCGTGTGAGGCCTGACTAACAGATAGCGACCGAGTCGACCACATGTCA
>NW_014569575.1:226679-227446 GCF_001313835.1 Polistes canadensis
TGCTGTTAGACTGAGATGTTGTCACATAAAAATGTTTTTCTATAGAAAGTTGTTTATCTAGTAATTTGAAAGTTGCGCATGTGTGTATGACAAAAATTTTAATTGTATTAAACAGAAATTGAGATTATAACGTTCTGATTTTACATTTTTTTAATTTTCATGTAATTGTTTAAATAAATGCGAATTTGTTTTAACGTTCCTGTGCAGTGGTGACTTCGGAAGCGGAAATTTTTATCGAAAAGACTATCACATCGAAATTATTTAATTTTTAAAGTATGCTAATTAGTATGTAACAGTTATACTAGTACACATATGTTTAAACAATCTGGAATATAAAGAGAGTGTATTAGAGTATTAAAATTATTGATAATTAATCGATAGAAATGTATACTGTAACGTAAAATTGAGGATGTACCTGATGATGTACCTTCCTCTTCGAAATTTGCTGTTAAACTGAGACGTTGTCACATAAAAATGTTTTTCTATCAAAAGTTGTTTATCTGACTTTTTGAAAGTTGCGCATGTGTGTATAACGAAAATATTAATTGTTTTTTAATAGAAATTAAGATTATAACGTTCTGATCTTATATTTTTGTAATTTTATAGTAATTGTTTAAATAAATGTAAATTTGTCTTAACGTTCCTGTGCAGTAGTGACTTCGGAGGGGGAAATTTTTATCGAAAAGAATATCACATCGAAATTATTTTATATTTAAAGTATGTTAATGATAGTATTGAATGCTTATACTAGTACATATATGTTTAAA
>NW_014569575.1:228303-230358 GCF_001313835.1 Polistes canadensis
AATCTGAAATATAAAGAGAGTGCATTAGAATAATAAAATTATTGTTAATTAATCGATAGAAATGTCTATTGTTGTAAAAAAGATCCGAATATATGCTCGGAGCTCCGTCCTCTTTGATATCCACCTTGAGACTGGCATTTTCTCTTTTATGTTATTACTTTTATTGAAAATTGTTTATATGACTTTCTGAACGTTGCGCATGTGTAGAAAAGGAATAATTCATCTAATCAATTAAATTTATGATTACACGATCTGATCTTAGCAGTTCTTCGTTTTTATGTAATTAATTTAATGCTCCTGCGCTGTGATGACTTCGAGGGTAAATTTTAGCTGTAATATAAGAAAAGTGAATTAGTGCATTTAAATAATTGTTCATGTATACGTAATGTACACCTATATATAAATGAAATAAAAAAGTACATTTCTCTAAACAATTATACAACCACTATGTTAAAACAATGCATAAATGATATACTAATGGAAAATATGATTTATTAAAATTTACCATTATGATAGAAGAATGCTGTGAGATTTTTGCTCGTTTAAATATCATAAAAAAATTACCTGAAAAAGATTTTAAAATCTTGTAAGTTCTTCTCTTATGTATTTACTTAATATATAAAACAATGAGATATCCTAATTGATGCTGTGTTTTTCCACATCTTCAAATACTTGCAAATCTGCAAATCGTAAGATTGTATTAGTAAAGTATCAAGTAAACTTTATCAAGTAGCCATGACATGATCACGACGTCATCATAGCTACGAGGCTTTGCGGGGGAACTACCTTGCATACTACGCCTGCGCAATATGTCACAGCAGGCGTTCTATAACCTGCCACCATAGCGACCACCATATTGAAATCTGTCAGCTGTATATGTTCCAGCGTACTACATCATCTCGTTTAATCCAGGTAATTTAAAAGTATTTTATACCTTCCTATAATATATCAAACGATAGCTACACACAAGATTTTCATACGTGAGTGTTTTCAAAACGAAATATTAAAAAATACGGAAGATATAATCATCGATGTATCTCAGTTTCGCGCCWAACCTAACCAATGTTACTTAATAATATTATTTTCTAATTTCGACCTTTTTTTCACGATATCGATACTTACTACCATCTCTAATGATGTTCTAATTAATTATTTTTCATAATTATGTATGCAAAGATCGTATTTCGTGTTAAATTAGATTTTTATCACATACACACACATACAGGCATATATACTTAAGTATAGGTAGCTCGTACACATACACTCATATATTTGATTTTCTTTATATTGTACTAATGTAATTCTATTTTTTACTTCTCTTAGATTTCCAAGTTGGAGATTCCAGAACGAATACATATACTCAGTCTAACAGTTGTGTTTACTCTTTTTTTATCTTCATATTCATCGAGGTAAGCGTTATTCTTTTTTTAACCTATATAGAAAGAGTGAGAACGAGAGTGAGAGAGAGAGGGAGAATAAGAAAACAAAACATTCGGCCTATAGGCAATTATGCATTGGTGTGTATATTTCCAGGAATTTCTCGAGGTGAAAACAAAAGAAAAACATCCGAAACAAAACGTAAACAGCCGAACGTTGGACGAAGGATAAGCAGTAACGTATCTCATTCCCCTCCCGTCCTTCGGCGAGTTAAGATCTAACGCGTACGTGTAACGTATTAAACTATTTAATAATTTTATTTCTAACGTGTTATCTAATTAAAACATTCGAGAACTGCGCTGATTAGACAACTTTTTATATCTAACATTAATTCTTTATGATAGAATATCTTTTAAAGTGTGCTATGCCTTCAGAAATGATTCACAGGGAATATTGTATTATAATATAATCTTTAGTATGTTTCAGCTTCTTTATAGATTTTTTTCTTTTATTTTATTTTATTCATCGTCATCCTAAGGGTAGGAAACCTATCCTGCAGTCATCAATGAAGACTAAAAGTAAGTATATTTTTATATAAAAAATATCTATAATAACTTCAATGGTTTTTTATAACGACGATGACATTAATTGTTCTTTTTCTTTTTCTGTTTCAGAACA
>NW_014569575.1:234057-282380 GCF_001313835.1 Polistes canadensis
ACGACGATGACATTAATTGTTCTTTTTCTTTTTCTGTTTCAGAACATCATTGCAATCGAGCGCGTAGGCAATGAAGTACTCGTGTGTTGCATCGATAAAAWAAAATATMAAARARTCGGAAAGTAAAGTCAGTGTTGTACGCCGTATGTAAAAGTTYCGTTTTATCGGGTACAGAAACTCCGTAAGTTTCTTTCATTCGGTTTAAACGTGTGCTCATCGTCACCTTAAGGATAGGATATCCATCGTGCATTCATCACTGAAGAATAAACGTAAGTCAATTTTTATTTTAAACACTTTCTCAATAATTATAATAATTTTTTCTTACAACAATGATATTCATAATTTTGTTTTTATTTCTGTTTCAGATAATCATGGGAATATTACAGCGTTGAAAGTGTTTGTGAATTGTGTTTGTGAAATGCTGCAAGTGTCCATGCATTGCAATCGTGCTCGAAGCAATATACGGGAGTGTTTGATCGTTTAAATAAAATTAAAATCTCGGATTAGAAGCACGTTCGTTCGTTAATTTCAATTCCGTCGCGTTCGCGAACTATTTTTGAGATTTATATATTATATTAACTGCGATCAATGCAGTGTAATTGCATTAGAGTTTGTTCGAGTAAAGTTGTATTTTTATCTTTAAACAGTCGCACAGACTGTTCGCGTATTAGAGTCAGTGCATCAATGAAGATTTTAAATTCAACTCGTTCGGGATTAAAATAAAGTGTGAAATTTGTTTGTTTCAATAGATTGTGTGCAAAGCAGTCTTTGATTTAGTTGTAGAGTCAGTGAACGGGCGTAAAACAAATTAAAATCAAACGCGAGTTAGATTCAGTGTTGTTCGTCGTATAATTTAATTCCGGTTTCGCGATAAGAAACTCATCTATAGTTTCTTATTTTCGTTTATACCGCGTCATTAGATTCACGCGAGGTGCATCGCCATGGTGCAATTGAGTTKCATCCCATTGGAATGCATTGTAAGTATCCTTTTTTTATTTACATTTTATTCGATTTTATTTTATATGATTTTGGATTTTAATGCAAATAACTTATCGTTATGTTCTCTTTTATTTTACAGATATGACAACGGACTTCCTACATTATCAAAGATGTGAGATGAATTCTTCGATGGATCATCGATGGATCTTCGATGGATCTTCGATGGATCTTCTTCAATACCAAATCGAGGAACTCTTCGATCGTCAGACTGCAATACTTGCTGCAAAATAGGAGTGTTTTAGAGCCATCGTAGAACTTCTTATGCAGTGAGTCAAAAAATTTAAAGTCCCTCCGGTGCTCAATCATGTCGAGGATGAAAGGTCCTAATCGGCACGAGTTACTGGTTGTAATTATTCCAATAAATTAGTGACGAGCACATGAGTAATTCCTTTCTAGGAGTTACTCATGAAAATTGTATATTATATTGTATTGTTTATTTTATATTAGTTCAGGATAGGTTTTCTTGTCTCACCGGTTCAATTCAATTAATTATGAATGCAATTAATTAATGCACTATCTTTTTTATTACGTGTTTTGTTCGCGTTTAGTAATGGTGAAATCGAGCATTAATTTACTCGATTTCGTCCAGAAAAGCATGTAATAAATATCTTACATGCATTGCTTCGTATTTAGTTTATCTAATCGTGATTAATTTTGATATATCGATATTTCGATATTATAAATAAATGAACAAGAAGACAAACTCATTCGCGACGGATAGATTCTAGCAGTTAATGTAATGCATTGTAAGTATTTATTATTATTTTTATTTTAATCGATTTTTTTTTTTATATTATTTTAATACTTGCTGTGAAGTAGAAATGTGTTTGAGTTATCGCACATATGTATGTTATAACAGTTGATAACGAGTGAGTTAAGAAATTTTAAATTCCTCCGATGCTTAATCAAACCGAAGATAATTATTGAAATCAATTATTGCCGAGCACATGAATAATTTTTTTTTAGAATGATGTATTAGGAACTTTATAATCTGTTTTTTATCGATAAAGTTAATTGTGCCGATAAGATAGATACCTTTAACAAAAATTTTCATTTTTTATCTTCATTAAATCGAAATAGCGTAGTATTATCCTACACGCTTTAGTGCTTTACCCTTATCAACTACATTACAAAAGTAGAACATGTAGGTAATATAGATACCTGCAAAAAATAGTAATCTTTTATTCACTTTCTGTGGATAAGTAGAGCATTAATTGGGAAGATCATAGGTGGCGTTAGATCTATATAGAATGCATGTCGAGATGGTAGATGTTGTGCAGGCGCTTTCTCGTACTGGATCCGCGTTTGGATGCTGCGACGCGCATGGCTGCCAGACTCGAAGTCGGAGTAACTGAGATGCATCCGAGAAAGAGGGAGTGAGATCGGCCGAGATTCAAACTTGAAATCTAAACGACGAACACTCAGAGTCACGCGAGTTGTCGTGCGATACGGCTCGAGCGTTTGAAAACGGACGACGATAACAGGCGGTTAATTGCGCGCCATGTGCGATCGGAGAAGTTTCAGATTAAAAAAGATCCTCTGTGTTCTATCCTTTGTCATTGGTATCCTTCTACCAATCGGTGAGTATCTTTCATCAACGATTAACCAAGATACCATGGTTTTATTTTTCTTATTATTTTCGAAATTACGCGTGTCTAGCGTTTCAAATTTGAACGATTGGTGATAGTGATCATGACAAGAAGAAAGCAAGAAAAAAGCAATTACAATTGATGAGAAGAAGAACCTTTCTTTTATTTTCATTTATAAATACCTCAATGCTGTTGTTAAGTCATTAGGTTATAAAATCATAAAAATTTTATAGGTCGATTTGTGCTTATAATTTCAACTTGATTCAACTTAACGATTATACTTTCAAAGTTGTTAATTATCGTCGTCCTTATTCATCAACGTGAAAATCATCTTTTATTATCTTCATGTCCATATTTGTTCGGAGATCAGAAAATCATGTGATTCGTTCGTTTGGTAAGATTTTTTTCTATGCGAGTCGTTTAATTTGTCAAAAAGTACTATTTATTTTTTTGAATATCCAGTTGATTGTGTCATAAAAGTTAACGATTAGTTTAACCGACGAGATATTTTACGTTGATGGTTCCACTAATTACTACGTATTGATTATTCTTACTGTTCGTTGATACGTTCGATTTTCCTTTGTAGAATGAAAATATTGCTCTTTTAATTTTTTTTTTTTTTAACTTGTAACTTCGAATTAACGGTGAAGTAGGTATCCGTTAAACGAGAAAAGTTTAGCAGTTTTCGTAGAGCTTTCAGTATGAGCTTCATATGCACGCTGAATAATAAATACACGAATAAACAGATCCCTGTTAGTGGTCGCGTGTTGTTTCGTACGTTTCGTGTTAACTTTAATTGTTGCAAATGTATCCAAAGTTTTTCCTAGCTAACATGTAGCGAACATAAGTTTTTAATATTTCCTTATAATTATTTTGCTTATTTTTTAAACGTAAAGAATACAATATTCGTGCCTAATTGTGAGTAAGATATATATTTTTTACTATGAACAATAGAGCAAAAATGATGTATACAGAACTAATTTTTTTTTTCAACATTTTTCATTCTTTAGTATTAATTTACGTTTGTCTTTAGAGCAGACTTTTCTATACGATACAGACAATGCTTTCAAGAATTTCATTAACGTGAGAATCCTCGAGAGAGTAGTCCACGGATTACGTTTCACCCAAGACATGAACGTAATTGCATTTGGTTTTATTTCATTTTTCAAGTTTTTTAATAGAATTATTATAATGACCAAAATATTTCTATTGTTAATGATTTTTTCTATATCCGCATTCACATTAATATACATATTTATTTCCATAAAATAAATATACTATTAACTTTCGAATTAAGAAAATATTGATTTGTCAAGATTAATCATGATCATTAATTATCGTAAAAAAATAATCATTATACTTGTTACCATCATAATCATGTTCTCTGTGAAATAAAGTAGATTCTGAAAAAATTTCGTTGACAAATTTCTTTCTACGGGAGATAATTGCATTGAAAATTTCATATGGGACAGCGTGTATGTATTGGAAACAAAGTGACGATAAGATGGCACGGTCTGTTTGATTTTTCTACTCGGTTACTTTTCGATAGACGTAATACGGGCGCGAAATCGCACTCGAGCGAAATTTTACGTGAAGCTTTGCTAGTTGAATATTTCGTCGCACATTGGACTATGAACGTATATGATAGTAGCTATTTTATGCAGTTTAGGTATGCACCGATGCATCACGAACGTTCATGCCATTTCTCTGTAAGGAAAATATCGGGGGAACGCTTAAATATATCCTTATATGTGTATATATTAAATATGTTATATGTATATGTACATATAAGATTATATATTCGAACGTTTATGACTGACAAGGGCACAGCAATCATGTGCAATCTCTAATTTTTTTCAAACTTTGCACACTTGTAGTGGCCCACGAGGGAGTATGTTTCACTTTATTTTTCTTGTTTTTTTTTTTTTTTTTAATTTTTCTAGAATATGCTATATTAATTTTATAGGAAATGTAACCAAAAGAAAGGGTGCATTTGTATTATAGAGCGTGTTAAGTTTCTCTTATTTGCAAACGTTTTTATTTTATTAAAAATCAACATTATTACCCAAGTAATATAATAAATAATTGTAAATGAAATATATATAACGCACGATAAATAACATTAATTAATATTTAATCTGTATGACGAATATCATTTTAAAAAATGTATCATGTGTTACACATGATTGCCGTGCCCTTGTTGAGAGAATATGAAATATTTCGATTATATTAAGCCGAGTGTGAGCGGATAATTCTGATTAACTTTCCTCTCGATTTTAAAAGTTTCGGGGATTTTTCTAATTTCTTTTTTTCAACCCTTTTTCAAATCTCAAATAATGACCTTAATCACATGCGCTAGGATTTCTCGCATGTAAAGCCTCTCATCTCTTATGCAAATTAATCCAGACGCTACATTCAAACAAGAACAAAATGTTAGATTCATCCATGATGTTTGGAAAATCTTTCATTTATGATATATTCGTCTAATGCAAATCATGAATGATTGCTAATTTAATTTGATAATATTTTACAAATAATTATTATCTAAATGTATGAAATATGGAAAATTAATTTGATCAACAATTTTTTATACTCGTATATTTGTTCATCTCTCCTTTCTTGCTCAAATAATTATTTAATTATATTTATCTGTTTATAACCGTAGAGTCATTCGTAATTCATTGTAATCTATTTTTACAAGTCCAGAAATATCTGCGAATAATATTCGAAGAAATTAACGTTGCCTTTAAATACAACCATAATCAATATTTTCTCGTAAACATTTTTATTCATTCTTAAATAATTATTTCACGCACAGTCAATTTTCCAATTCGTTGACATTTCTTTATCATCGAAATGCCGAAGAAAGTATCGAAATCTCTTTTCGAGCATTCGACAAATAAACAAATATCCATCCATTACCTTCGAATAAGTTTCCTCCTTCGTTTTCATTTCATTGCTCGAGTCATCATCCCTTCAGCGATTTTAAATCAGAACTGAAGAGGAAGTAAAAGAGGAAGAAAGAGCAAGAACGGAAGTAAAGACGTTCTTCCTCACTTCACCTTTCACCACCCCTTACCCTTTTACTTTTCAGTCATCCTTACGGATCCCCTTCGAGGGGAATAAACATCGGAGATTGGATTTTGGATTACCAGTATCCTTATGCTTCGTGGAAGGGCAAGAAGAAGAGAGGAGAATGGGTTTGAGGGTGGATGGGTTAAGAGCGGAATAAGGGACAAGAGGGTGGGGGAAGGGGTCTAGGTAGATTGTGGATAAAAGTGAGGGAAATGCAAATGGGAAAGGAAACGACGGACGTTCGAGAAGAGCCTCGAAGAATATAGAGAAGTTGGATGTGTGATTCGGTGACATAGAAAATCAACATTTTTATATATGTATATATATATATGTATTATATAAAAGGTAACGTTAGAAGTATATAGGTATTACCCGAGGCTACGTACAAGAAATTCGTGTTTGACCGTCTCTTTCTTTCTTCTTGTATTGCTCTCTGTCGTTTTCTCTCTCTCTCTCTCTTTCTCACTCTTTTGATATTTTTGTCGTTTCACGACACAACGTCTTTTCATTTTCCAACCTTTCATCCTTTTCCTTTCATTGCAGGGGGTTTTTCACGAACACGCACGGAATCGTAATATGTATTTCGTTTTTTGGATTTTTCTTCTATTTTTCTTTTTTTTCGTTTCTTTTTTAATCTGGTACGAGATAAATTGGTTAGAATAAATATGAGTGAAATAGAGGAAGAGGTAGAAAGAGTGCATTACTTTTCGTTAGAATTTTAATTCACTTTAGATTCATTTTTTATCAGGATGAAAAAAATTATTCGGATAAAAGTTATTTGATATTTTTTCCCTCTGCTCCCTCTTCCCTCGTTTCTTATCTTTTTACGTAGAATGTTCTCTTACCATTATAAAAAATGTAGATTCTTTTTTTTTTTTAATGTTTTCTTGAAATTATTTTGATGCCTTTCGATGAACAAAAATATTAATCAACACGAATATTATAATATTAAATTAAAGATTAAACCGATAAGTGATAGATTTTTTGTTCTATTGTATATATGTATATACATTGTCTTGAAAATATCAGAAATAAAAATAAAAAAAGATATGGAAAAATGAATATTCTGATATTTTGATGAAGTGAGACGAAATAAAAATCGATCGATGACTTTCTTCGTCTAATGTTGAACTTTTTCAAAGAGTCTCGTGTAGTAAATCGTGCAAGCGAGGAGCTGGCTTAGTCGGTATTCCGAAAGGAATGAAATTTCATCAGGGAAATAAAATAGGACTCGCATGTCGAAACTCGGGCTAGAAGAAAGAAGTAATGCTCTTTTATCAAAGAAAAATGTCTTCGTTCTCGTTTCGTCGTCCATCTACACTATTTTTTAGCCCATAATATCTTTTTTCTCCTTTTTTCCTTCCTTCCTTTCTTTTTCTTTCCATTCGTCTGCATGTACTTTTTTTCTCTCTCTTTTATTTTTTTCTTTTTTACTATCGAAAGAAGAATCGAAAGAATCGTTCTTGAAAAGCGAGAAAGTCGGAAAAATTAGCAATGTAAATTTGATGCTGCTGTGGATGCTTACAATCGATACGTTCTATCACGAATCTCGATCGAACTTCTTCCCCATTGCTTTAAAATGAATCCTTTTTCTCTTTCTCTCTCGCACGTTCTTTTTATCCATCTCTTTCTCTTACTCTCTCTCTCTCTCTCTTTCTTTCTCTCTTTCTATATATAGTAAGTTTGATATCTACTTATTTTCATTTAGAATTGCAAATATCCATACAGGTTAGGTGCGAAGAGACAGATTTAATTTAATATTTACTCGGAATAATAATTAATTGGATTCCATCTATCACCTTGTTTAAAATGAAAAACAAATTCAATTTTATTCTTTAGATGGATATAAAAATTTTTCTTCTACTCCAACCTATATAAATAGATATATATCTATATTTATATATATATATATATTATATATATAATCCTGGGTGATATATGATGATGTATAGTAATTTCATTTATTTCTTTTTTTTTTTTTGCACCAGGTATTTAACGTTGTTATTTAAAAATCATGATTATACGTTATAATTTATTTTCAATAAATTCTTTTTCGTATATTTTTTATTAGTTTTTATTATATTTCAATTGCATCAAGATAACAAAGAGGAATGATTTCCGTTCATTTGTTTAACCAAAATCTATCTTCGCGTATTTATCTTATTCATGGTACCAGGTTCGCATCATACCCTATCCATCTCTCTCTTTCACCCTCTATTTCGTACTCTATTTTTTGTTTGTTTCGTTTTTTTTTTCTCTCTCTCTCTCTCTCTCTCTCTCTCTCTCTACGTTTTTCCTCGTTTTATTTTCAAGCGTACCTGTCAAGCTTCTGACAGATTGTCCGTACGATAAGCGGCGTCGGACGAAAGAGGAATTGATTTATAATGGTTGTTCCACGTTCGCAGTGCCGATAGCGCTTGTTTCCCATCGGCGAAACAATATTAGCCACACGAGGAGAGAATCCTTTGATTTTTCTGCTCTTTTTTTTCTTTTATTTTTAAGCGTTTATGATTTTCTAAAATAACGCATGCGGATTGTATAATAAAAAAAATGGAAAGAATTGTTATTAATTTCAACTCTTGTGTGTGTGTGTATTTCAAATTTATATAAGTTGCATATAACAACGAAATATTATATAATAATATGTATGTTCGCGCGATACGTAGGATTACAATACAATTTAATTTTTATCTCGCGCTTATTGTTTGTTTTTATATTTTTTCTTTTATTTTCAATTTTTAGCGAAAAATATCTCACGATCATTTTTAGATCAAATTTTTTTTGTTTTTTTCTTTTTTTTTTCTATTTTATATACAGGAAATTATATTTTCGTTCATAATGGCAACGTATTCTATACAAAAGAAAGCAAATTTAACTTTTGTCCGAAACATTTTTTCATCTCGGATTGGATGAAAGAAAAATTTGGTTATAGGAGGAAAGGGGGAAAGAGTTGAATTAATTTTTTCCATTCTGTTTCTTGTCAATGGAAATCAATTGAAATTGAAAACGCTCGTATAAGTAGATATTTACATACTCATATACAATGTGTATCCTCTCTCGTAAATTAAACTCTATTGAATATGATGTTACCTGTTTGTTTTCAATTTGTCATTTTAATTCGTTCGTTTATTTTCTTTTTGTGTTTATTTGTTTTTTTTTTTCTTTTTTCTTTTTCATTTCTTTTTCTCTCTTTCTCTCTCTCTCTCTCTCTCTCTCTCTTTGTTCTTTTTCCTGCTATTCTTTTCGATGCATCGTAAACGAATCTCCGATTCGGGTGGAAAGCTGTAAATTAAAATGGACGAAATAATGGGCTTTCGTACGTAGGGGAGAGGTTGGTTTCTAACCAAATTTTTTTCCCTTTTTTCCTGTATTCTGTTCCATCGAACAAACGTTGAACGGACGCACATTGTGTTCTTCGTGTGTTGATGGTGCGACAATTTCGCACCCACGTCAAAAATGTTCGTGCTCGTGGATAGTCGTCGTCACTTTTGACGAAACAAACGTCTTTTATTATTATTTTTTTTTAATTGTTTTTTCTTTTTTTTTTTTCATAACCGTAACAAAACACCGAAAAGTTTTACAATTCGCGGTAAGTTCGTGAATTTGATTGGCACGATTTTGTAGTAGTATTTCGTGTCGAGACAACAAAATAGGATTAATCCATAGAGATAAACTATGTTTAAATAGAATATATTTTACGTCATTTTTCTCCCACTTGAAAATTTTTCTTCCTCACCAGTTAAAAATAATCATCGCGAAGCTGGACAAATATGAATCGTTGAGTGAGTTTAGGTTGGCCAGGATGATGTTTGATAAATTATTTCATCTTTATCTCTCTTTTTCTTTTCATTCGTTGGTATTTTAGACACGTTTTCTATCTGACAACGAAAATAACGTGACCTTATCAACGTCGACTCGTTATAAGTATAAGCCTCTATCAGTAGGATTATCCAAGACGACATAATTAAATTCCTTGTTCGATGTAGGTCATGTTAATTTTTATATCAAATAATCGAGCAAGATCGAACAAAAAGAACAAGAAAAAAGAAAACGCATAAAAGAATACTGATCATTTATTGAAAAAAAAAAGAAAAAAAAAAAGAAAAGAAGAAGTGAAATAAGCATTAGAACCACGTAAGTGGATACTAAATATCGATCTGGATGGATTAAAGATAATTATAAATTTCACGGATTAAAAGAATAATTACTTTTTTCTGATAGTATGGTGGATTAAATTAACGACGAACAGAAACTCGACTCTGATCGATACCAGAAGGGACTAAGGATCCATGCATACATACGTGCATATATATATATATATATACGTACATGCATAGGTATGTACCTTAGAATTATTGAATCATTACTTAAAGTTTTAAAGGGTAAGGAAGTTATAGTGTAGACCGTGTCGAAGTTTGTTCGATGGTTCCTCTATGTATGAGGTGGTATCGAACCTTGTCTAAATCGATGTGACACCACGAACGAACCAAAGCTCCCGTTGCGTTTCTAACCTAAGACATTGACGAAGGATAGATTAATCGTATTACCGATTGTCGAGCAGCTTAGTAGATTGGTAGTCTTGGTCAGTAAATACACTGAATCGAACTGTATACCCAAACTCTAGCTACTACTCGTGTTGATGTTAAGCATCGATGTCAACTTAGAGCCCACCATACACGTCCTTTCCTATCGAGTTTAATTAAACTTTTCCAACCAAATTCCTTAGTTTTACTCTTTTCTCTTCCCCTTACCTCTCCCTCGCCCCCCCATCCCTTGTGTAAACCAGAAACCAATAAACTTTTGTCTATACATTTGTACATATGTACAGGATGTTTTAAAAGTCACTTTACCTATTTGATAAAATTATATCAATTTTTTTAACAGACGTTTCGAATCCTTTCACACATAAGCTTACAACTTTTTTTTTTTAACAATATTTTTATTAGAGATTCAGTATTTGAAATGAACAATAAAAAAATTGTGTTGCAATTTTTTTATTGAACAAATCAATAATATTGATCTTTTGTTTTATCGTTTTTATTTTCCTCGATAAATCGACTTTTGGGACGGTCTGTACATGAATACGTGTATGTTATATGTATCTTATATTCACATTGTATTTTATCTCTTTCTTTCTTTCTTTCCTTTTCTCTCGCTATCTTTCTATTACATTTAACAACATAGAAACAGAACGAATTACTTTCTATCGCCAACAGCGAAGCTTTGTTGGCCGGTTTAATCGTCTTCCTCCCGAAATAGTTCTTTTCTTTTCTTATATTCAACCACATGCTCGAAACTAGACTACCATCTAGATCTCTCTTTCTCTTTCTCTTTCTCTTTATCTTTATCTTCAAACTTCGAGTTCGTTAATTTAAATAAAAAAAAAAAAATAAAATAAAATAAAATAAAATAAAATAAAAGATGAAAAAAATAAGTATAAACAATTTGTCGAGAAAAAATAATTACCGAATGTTATCAATTTCGTTTTATAGAGTGTTATATAGTTTGAAAAATTTATATTACGTTTGTTTAAAAGGAAAAGTTGCATCTTAATTATACGTATTTACTTGTACAGGGTAGAAAAAAGAAAAAAATGAGAAACAGAGTGGTTGTTTGAGGGTGAGGGTGGTGGTAGGTAGTGGTCGTGATGCTAGCGGGAGTATGGTTGTAAGCATGAGGTAGCAGGAAGTCTCCACAATGTTGTGCTACTTCGTAGGACTTTAAGTACTCGAAACTCGCTTCGAACTATAAACTGGAAACTCCACGTCCGCCTTCTCTTTAATCTCCTTCTCCTTCCCTCTTGATTCTAACCCTTTCTATTTTTCCCTATCCTTATCCTTTATCTTATATTCGTAGCGTTAGTATGGAAACCATAATTATACGGATAATTGTCGATTGTCAAGGGATATAAAGGGGAATACGATTAACTCCTATTTCTTTTCGTTTTTTTTTCTAAATTGTAAGATTGAACAAAAACAAACAAAAAGAAAATTACAATTTACCGAAGATAATTTTCTTTATCTAGAATGAGTAAAGAGTAATAATACTTTTGTGGTATTAAAAGAAAGTCACTCTAAATCACTCTCTCGAGCTGATTCTTAAGAGTTGAACTATTCTCACAGTCTTTAGGAATAGTTCAAGGGTAGCGGATCCTTCCAACTGTTAGGAAAACTTCCATCTTCCCTTCCAAAGGTAAAAGTTTCTTCGTATTTTCGTTACTTCTTTCGTCTGTCCCAGAGGTTGAATTCTTCTCCGCGAAGATCAAATAAAATGATAGAAAAAAAATAAAAAGAAATAAAAAAAGAAAGAAGAAAGATAGTAAGATGTTAAGAAGAAATAGAAAAGGAGAGAAATAAGGAAGAAATTCACGTAGATAAAGGCAACGGACAGATAAAGTGAGATCGAGAGAGAGAGAGAGAGAGAGAGAGAAATGAGTATGGGACTTGAAAGTGTAAAGACGATTGAGTTTTGAGTTTAATTTTAAAAGAGACGTCGAAGAGGGTGTACGGATTTAGTAGAAATAAAGAAATAAGGAAACAAAGAAATGAAGCAGGGTGGAAGGAAGTAAGGAAAGAAAAAAACAAAGAAAAAAAGGAAGAGTAAAAGAGTATATAGAAGACGTAGAGGGTGAGTGAGTGAATGAGAGAGGGAGAGAGAGAGATTTGGGCTTTATCTAGGAGAAATTACTGTGGCCTTAAAGCGACTGAAGGTAGGGCAAAGAATCCTTGGCTGAATGGAGACTTTAGTCGTAGGGAGATTGAGAGAGAGAGTGAGAGAGAGAGAGAGAGAGTGAGAGAGAGAGGAACCTCTAGGAAAAGGTTAGCCTCTCCTCTTATGTTAGTCGTCGTTCTTTCACGGGGCGAAGATAGAGCACTGTTAATTAGATTTCTCGTTGAAAATCCAAAAGAGGCGGAGGACACTTCTTCTCTTCGCGTATAAGCTCATAGCCGGAAGTTACTTTTACCTTTTACTCTTTCTATTATCCCTCATCTCTCTCTCTCTCTCTCTCTCTCTCTCACACTCTCTCTTTCACTCTTATTTTCTTATCTTCTTTTTTTTCTTTTTTTTTTCTATTATTTTGTTTTATTCTCTAATATTTATATATTGGATTATTTTTTAAATATTTTTTTCGCGTTAACATTTTGTTATATTTAATTTTGATTATATTTATAAACGATTAAAGTATTTAAAATATAATAATAATATATATAATACATATAATACTTTGTATTATAATATGCAATCATGGTGCATATTAATGTCATATATATATATATACTGACAAAATTATTATTTATATTACAAAATATATTTATGTATACGTATTGATTGTTTATTTTACAGAATATTGATCAAACAAATCGAAAGCATTTTTTTTGTAAAACTTTTATTTTAATATCTCGAAAAGAATGGGAAGAAGAAAGGGCTTTGAGAATGAAAGACTTTTGAAGTCTTAGAGCCGGATCGATGTCGAGATTATGAAAGAACGTTGATTCCGTTTGGAGGACTGGTGATAAAAGAAATGTAATTTATGAGACGATAAGAGGGTATGGGGTTAAGGGTATGGGAATTATGGGGGATGAGTTAGTCTCTGAGGATGAACGTACTACTTTCTCTTAATGATGAAATGAAAGAAAGAGAGAGAGAGTAAGAGAGTGTCTTTTTTTCCTCTTCCTTCGCCATTTTCCCATCACGACTCGTAAATTACGTTGGGCGACTTTCAAAGAGGGGTTTAACATTATCCGTATCGGCTTTCGTTAAAATAGACAACAACGTGAAAAGTAAATCGCATAAAACCTTAACGTATTGTCATTAGACATTTAATGCATATGAACAATTTTCGATTATAAAGTAAAGAAAAGGAAAAAAGAAATGTACATTACAATTTGATCAATCCTTAATCTTTTCAGTACTAGCGTCGGATATATCCGGCATCCATCTGATTACCTGTGTGTACGTACGCCGGATATCGTTTAACATTGTATAATTAGTTTAAATATACTTTTTAAAGATTTCAATTAAAAAACACAAATATTAGTTAAATATTAATACCACGTATTTTTTTAAAATTTATGTTATTTCGCAATTTCTTTTTAATATGATTTATTTAATAAGGATAGTATATATAAAATAATAATTGTAAGCTTAAGGTGGTATTACGGTTTTAATCATTTTAAGGATTGCTTAATTTCTACGTATAACTTGACTCATTTAAAATATATGTTTGAGGAAAAAAAAGGAAAAAAAAATATAAGACTGGTAAAAATAATAATAGACATCGTGTAAAAAGTTTAGCGTTAGTATGAATGGATACGAATGAAAGAATAATTTTGAAATCATAGTGATGGATTTAGGATGAGAATAAGATACTCGAATGATTCGAAATGAAAGTTTTATCGCATGTTCGTTCGTTTATAGACTTTGCTCTTCTTCTTTTTCTTCTTCTTCTTCTTTCGCGGTTCCGAGAGTATATTTTTTCTTTTTCTTCTACGTCTACTTCTTCGTCTTATTTTTTTTTTTTTTTGCTTTCTCACATAGCGTGGCAGCTAAGTATCGCGTGGAAGGAGTATCTATCTACTCGCGTTCGCCTACTCAAAAAAGTTTCATCGTGAAATTTCAATGAAACGTCACGCTTGCAAGTCTTACCCTCCTCTATCAAGCTTTTTACTTCCTCCCCCCCCCCGCCATCTTCCCCGCACCTTTTCTTCTTCCTCTTCTTTTTTCTTGTTCTTTTTCTTTTTCCACCTTCTCTTCTTCCCCCCCTTTTTTTTTTTCTTTTTTTTTTCTGTTCGAGTTTTAGAAAACTCGCTTTCAGGAGGATTACCAAGTCGGAAGGAAGAGATCGTCGTCGTCGTCGTCGTCGTCTTCTTCTTCGTCTTCTTCGTCTTCTTCGTTTTTATCTCTCTGTCGTCGTCGTTACGAGGGATAAAAAGAAGATTACGAGTAGTCTCGTTTGAATAACAAAAGAGAGGGAGAGAGAGAGAGAGATATCGATTCGTGTGGTGCTAGAGGAAAGAAAAAAATTTGTCTACGTGAGCAAAAAAACACCACAGGGAGAGAGAGAGAGAGAGAGAGAGAGAGAGAGGGAGAGAGAGAGGAGATTTAAAAATTGGAAAAATTGGAAAAATCGCGACTAAGCGCTTTTTTTTTCTTGTTTTTTTTTTTTTTTTTTATATTTTTCGTCTTCTTTTTGTAAATACGAACAGAAGATTCTCTCGTTGTTAGGATCGCTGACTGAAACTGAACGGAAGAATAATTCGAAAATATCGATCGATCGATCGATTTTCATCGATCTCGAATACATTTCTTATTCCTTTACATTTTTATTTTCTTTTTTCTTATTGGTTATTCTTTTTTCCTAGGTTGCTACGTTAAATCTCAAACGTTTATCATACTGAATGGCGGTCTGTTAGAAAATAAGTTAGAGGAAAGGTTGCACCAAGGCTTGACCCTATACTACCTTTTATACCACACGTTCAACGAGGGAAATGCCTTTTGCTTGGAGTCTCGATGTGCATCGTAATTCATAACTTTATCGAACGTTCTTCCCCCCCCTCCACACCATAGTAGCATTGCTGCTTCGTGTGGTGCACCACATCCTCCGGCGGCGTTTAAATCACGCGGCCGTTAGTCGACGATACCGTTGTGCATCGAGAATGTCATCTTTTTTCTGTTTTTTTTTTCTTCTTTTTTTTCTTTATGCATTCGATCTCTTTTGAAATATACTTTTTTTTTTTTTTTTATATTAAAATTAAAAATACCGTTTCGTCAAGAAGTTAAACTTCATTTCGTTTTGTTTAAGGTGAGTCGTGGTTATAATGAGTAAAGAATTTTTAATATAAAAAATATGTATACCTATTTTATTTTTGTCAGATACGTAATACTAAAATTTATTACTATTTTTTCTTTTTTTTTTATTAATGCATTCTTCCTTTATTTACATATGAAATATGAAAAAATTGACAAATAAAAATAATACCGTATTCCGTTATTTATTGTAAAAAATGTATAAAATATCTATAATTTTTTGTGTGTGCCGATATAATATATATGACAATTTTGCTTTATTTAAATATAAATTATTAGAAATTCCGACATTTTTCCCCCTGATCTATCCAATATTTATATTCTACGAATATATATATATATTTTTTTTTTTTTTTTAATTGTCGAGATTCGCAATCATCGTTGACGTATATTTATTTTATGTTCCAACGTGTACGATATTTCGATTTGATCGTTTATTTAAAAATAAAAATAAAAATAAAAATCCTATTTCATAAATTGTATCGTAAAAAACCATCGTTAATCGAATTGTGCTCTCCGATAGAAAAGTACTCGTTGCTTGTTAGAGTGAGGGTAAAAAATAAAGTTAAAAGAAAAACATATACACGACCTGCTCGGGCACACTTACATACATACACACACACACATATATATATATAAAATTAAAGGGATTGCATGGTAGTTGTCGTTGTTACGTCGACGATTGCCGGGTATTTAAAAGTGAAACAAATCGATAGAAGAAAAATGCAGCAATTAATTGGCGAGACTCTCATAACGATGTCGAATTAGCACTCAAAGCGATAACGTGGAAACGATGATGAATTTAACGTTTATTAGTTTTAAAGGGTACTTCGTTGAAACAATTCACAATTACCTATTTTTTCAATACTTATATACTTTATTTACTCAGTGATTTTATTAAAATTACTTTTTAAGTATTTTCTTTGACGATAAATGGTCAATAATTATACGATATATAAATATTGTCTTCGATAATCATTAATTATCAAATAATTAAATATCAAATAACACATTTTGTTTATTCAATATGACAGATTATGGTATTCAATATTTATATTCGATTAAACACAAATACTTTTACATTCGTTCAAAATATTGACTAATTATTTTAATTAAAAAATACCGACCAATTAATTATTATAAACATATTGATCCAATGAATATAATTCATTTTAAACGAGCGTAAACGCAACAAAAAAAATCGTTAGAAAATAATTTAATCGTCGTAGCGCGATGCAATTTGTAATATCGTTTACGGATAAATGAATTGGAAAATTTGATGACGCAGTTGAAGGAGGAGGAACGATCATCACGATGATCGATGATGATGATGATGATGATGATGATGATACACGTTGGTAAAGATAAATGCTTATAAACTTTTTATTGCTATCGCGTGGATTTAATTTGCGTGACATATCGAGAGCATGCAACAAACGAACGAACGAACGAACGAACGAACGAACGAAGGAATGTTTGCGTCGGTTCTATCGAAGAAATCGAAGAGACAAGAAGCAGGAAGCAGGGTACCATCATCTTCTCAGCAAGAG
This sequence comes from Polistes canadensis, assembly GCF_001313835.1. NCBI lineage: Eukaryota > Metazoa > Arthropoda > Insecta > Hymenoptera > Vespidae > Polistes > Polistes canadensis. The sequence goes on from NW_014569575.1 coordinate 251,078, forward strand.
AATTATCTACTAGTTCGATGGACCCGTCTGTCAGCGTTAAACTACGATCGTTACAAAGTGATAAAAGTACTCTTGGTGAAGAAAGATTGAGAAAGAGAGAGAGAGAGAGAGAGAGAGAGAGAGAGAGAGAGAGAGACAAAGATGGATAAATAGATAAAGAGATATAGGCAAAAAGTTGGATATATACGGGGTGAATCATTACTATTCTAAATTGGTTGGATCCAAAAAATGTTTTTAATTATAAATTATAAATAAATGTTTTTAACACTAATATATATATGTATGCATGTGGGAGGGTCGACAATTTTTTCGTGAACCCCCAACAAGAAAAATTTAATATATTTATTTATTTATTTATTTATTTATACTCCGTCCCTTTCGGGTTTGGAGGGCTTCCTATACAAAATATTTAACACCTCTTATATACTCTATCTCAATATATTCTAACTTTATAACAAAAACTAAACTAAAACCAATTTTTTGAACTAACTAACACATAACAAAACACTTCTATATACAGAAAAATTTGATATATATATAGGGTGAATCGTTACTATTCTTAAGTGGTTGGATTCACAAAATGTTTTTTAATTATAAATTACAAATAAATGTTTTCAACTAATAAATAATAAATTAATTTTGTCGTGTGTTGTTTTTTGATTGCTTTCTTTTCAAATAGGATTTATGCGACGAGTACGATATATAATGTAACGTAGTTCATTCAAACTTTTCGCTTTTTACTTTTTTGAATACAACAAATACGTAAGGAATTATTTTAGATAGTAATTCTTATTGACTCACCCAGTATACGTGTATACATGTGTGTCCTATGTGTATTTCATTCAAACGTGGCATCCTAATGCCACCAGTAATATCGGACTGCGAGAAAATGAAATGTTCTTCTCTTCCTTCCCTTGGATACTCTTTTCTTTTCTTTTCTTTTTACTTTTATCTTCTTTCGTGGATAGAAGAGAATGTAGTAGGTTGGTGAAGTTGAGGAAATCCATTCGACCTTCTCTCCCTTTTCTTTTCTTTCTTTCTTTCTTTCTACTATTCTCAACCCTTTTTTTTCTCTCTTTCGCAAATATATATTCTTCGTTAAAGTATTTCGATTACATATTGACGATAGTAATAAAGAAATATTTTATTCGATGTGAAATAAAATGAAACAAAAGAAAACAAAACAAAATAGAAAGTAGAAAAGGCTGGTTAAATGAAAATTCACGACAAAAGGCTCATTGAAAATTTCGATGAGTTTTCCAGTTCAACCCTAAATAGCTCAGCCTCTCTCAGTCTCAACCCCCTTCTAACCACCCCCCTAACCCCGATCAAAACTTTGTCCTTGAAGTTTTCTTACAGTCCATTGATTGCCATTCCTAGAGCATCCTACTATCGTTCTTTCTCTTTCTCTTCTTCTCTCTTTCTCTCTTGTACGTATGAATAAAGAAAGTAAAGACCGTTCGTCCCATTGTTTGTTCCTTTTGATTGATCCTTAATTAACTATTTTCGAACAAACGCACACACAAGCACATACTCTTAAAGTTTTTTCGGTAACTTTAATTAATTTTCATTTTCCTTCTCTCCTTATTTATTTCTTTTTCTTCTCAATTTATTTTCTTCCTATCTTTGAGATATTTAGTTCGATTGCGTGTTTTAATTGTTAAGTTGATTCATAATTGTTATTGGGCATATTATATTGTCTACACACACGCACACAAGATGAATTTAAGAATAAATTTTAATCAATCTACTAGCACGTTTCAAAATTTGTAATAATGATATCAAAAAATACAAACATAAGTGTACGAGCACTTGTTAACGATAAAGTTAAAATCAATAAAAATATCATTAAATTGCACATTAATTATTCGTTCACCTTTTATATTATCTTGTTTACTTTTTTCTCTCTCTCTCTTTCTCCTAATCGTTCATAGATTTAGTTTAGTGGCTTAAAAAACAAAAAAAGGGGATCGTTACTAAGGGATTATTTACAAAATCCGAACGAGTGTCCCATTTTCGGGCACGACACGATCGACCCGAATTCGTTGGATTTGTATTCTTTTTTTTTTTTTTTATTTTTTTTGTTTGTACGTTTGTTTTTATTCGAAAGATTATATGCATCGATGTGATATCACGGTATGTGTGTGCTGTGATGTTAATCGAGTATTAACCCGCGAAGATTAAAGCGAAACGTTTCGATGAACGTTACCGCGATATTCAAATCGATTTCAAAAAATAGGACGTTTACGTAAATTACATACACGCGCGTTTACATATGTATAATAAATACAACACGATAGATACGTACCCTCTCTCTCCCCCACACACACATACACAGACAGAAATGCGTAGACATATTACATACGTGTACGTAACGAAATTGACAAGTATTTTTTTGTATGTTCAATCAAAATTCAATTCGTTTTATATCGAAATGTCATTAAAACGTCGATAACCTTGTCCTTTGTGATATAACGCGTGCGATCGGTACTAGATTTACTGTGGAAAATTGAAAATGTTTTTTTTAATGGTGGGTTACGCCAATCGGAAAAGCCATCCCTTGTGTCTACCAATTCTCTCTTTCTCTCTCTCTCTCCGTCTGTCTGTCTGTTTGTCTGTCTGTTTGCCTTTGCCCTTCTCTATTCGTGTCTGTCTCTTTCTGTAGAAATTCGACACCCGAGAAACCGTCACGCGATATTGAACTGCTCTACGATCCGAAACCATACCCACTCGTTATTAGTCGATTAGTTTGTTCTACCTCAATATGGCTATTTCATACTAATTTACACCGTACACGCTTCGTATCCGGTTCGTAAACGTTCGTTAGTTCGTTCGTTCGTTCGTTCGTTCGATCGAACGAACGTCGTCGAATCTTTCGTTCGAAAATATTTCGCGAATTATTTTGAAAAAAGTTATGAACACGACGAAAAAAATTTTCCGAACATTTTTATCGACCTCGCGTATATTTTGTCGTTTAAAATATAAAAGGAAAAACAAAAAAAAAAAATAAAGGACAAAAAATATCACCGCTTTTGGAAGAAATTGCTCTTTTTTTTTAATCGTAAAAAATAATATACATACATGCATATGTATCGCGTATAGTTGAAAGATACAAAAATAAAACAACAACAATAACAACAACAAAAAATGTATTAATAAAAATCTATGCTATGAAGAAAAATTTCGATTCTCTTTTTTTTGTTTTTTTTTTTTTTACTTTCCAAACTATTTGTCGTCTAATAACATCGAATAGTTCGGGTAGAAAAAAAATATTCTATTAAATATTAATATATATATATTACAATATTAAAAAGGATATAAAGAAATTCAATGAAATGCTCTCTCAATTTATTATTGAATAAATATATAATATAATATATATATAGATGCAAAGTTACTTCTAATCTTTTCTCTTATTCCCTTTTTGTTTCTCTCTTCGTGAAAACTTTCATTCTTGTTTTTGTCCCGAACCTTCGCTTTCCGCTTTCTGCTCGGCTTTTAAGGGGAATAGTAAAAAGTTCAATATCGTACTCGAAAAGCGTAGGAAGTGAATCCTAGGGATGTTCGCGCACGTGCACCACACACCACCACGCGTACCACCATCAACCACTTTAAAACCGAGATCGCGAAGTAACCCCCAACGATGTTGCATTGACTTTCGAGTAGAGGAGAAAACGAAATGCGAGAGAAGATAGACCCCAACTTCTTCCTTCTTCTTATTTTCTTTCTCTTTCTCACTCTTGTATCCTCCACCCTTTACTTTTTTCTTTGATAAAAAGGGACGTGGAATTGGTTGAAAGTAACTTTTGACTTGGATTAAACTTTGTCGCGCATTGGGAATGGCGTGGGCGAACTCTCGCATTCAAGATTTTATTGAAATTTAATGAAATTTAATGAAACCAATGGTTGGTATATGATGAATCACGTTGAATTTCTATGGAAAAGAAGAAGAAGAAGATAAAAAAAATGAATATTATCTGATCGAGTTGGTAAGAGAAGTTAGAAATGTAGATTGATTCAATTCGTTATTCGAGTTAATTAAATTTAATTGGGAAGGAAAAAAAAAAGTATTTCTATTTCTTTTTCTTTTCTTTTGTATTGTATATTAGTTCTTTTTTTTTGTTAATTTATATTTAGAATATACTTAATAATACATGAATAATTATTTATATCAGTGCTTTGGGGGATCCCGTAATTAAATTTAAGAGTTGTAAAAATTTAAGTAAAATTATAGCAATTCCTGGAAGTGGAATGGATAAAGAAAATTCATTAAAAATTAGTTTAGTATAATTACATGTATGGTACGTGTATCAGTTTATGATAGTGATAGAGTTTAGATCCAGGGCTCGAGTTAAATGGAAAATATTTGAGAGAAAGTTTTGATCTAATAATTTTGTATTTAATTTTTAACAGGATATTGTCAGAATGCTGAACCACGTGGATCATTTGGAAGTAAAAGTATCGCAAGGAGGATGGATCTTCTGCGTGACAATGAACGTCTCGACGAACGACGATTCAAGTAACTATGTAATGGATTATTATTATAGTTATGTTCGCGACTGGTAAACCTCTCTCGATCAGCTTACAAATTCATTATTTTTCAATTTAACGAACAAAACGAACCTTTATTCCAATCGATTTTTCATTGATTTTTGTTTCTATTTTTACAATATATATATTTGATAGATAGTTAATTTTTTTCTTTTTTTTTTTTTGTATACGACAATTCATTGGTAAAAAAGTATTTGCAAAAATGTTAATATTGTTCGTTCGTGTAATTTGTAAAGGTTCGTAATATACTTTGAACTTCGATCGATGTTTTGAAGAAATAATGTAAAAGAAGTAATCGTGAGATAAGAGACAATGTGTCAATGGTCTTGGAGTGCGACTCTATCGTTGGTTCTTCTACTTGAAATACTACGAAACAAATTCTTTTATCGTTTCGTATTGAAATGCATTTTATTAATGGTCTATTAAAAAAAAGGTAGAGATACTGAAAAGAAGGCCGAATTTATTAATAGAATTTTATTACGATTTCTTTCCTACTGAAAATTATTATGAAATCTTTTTTTAATTCGCGTTTAAAAATATTATGAGAATAATATTTATAATTTCGTTATATTAAGCTTGAAAACTTTGAAGAAAGATGAGAACAACTTGATACTGCTTCTTTTTTTTCTTTTTCTTTTTCTTTTCTTCTCTCATCATTTTTGTAATTTTTATTCGAATTCATTAATTAAGATAAAATATGGTAAAATATACTTTGAGTCTCTTTGCATATTATAAATGAAACTTTTGAGAAAATATATTACCTTAGTAAATCTAAAATTAACGAACACGAAGGGTGTATGGAAGTTGATATTAAAATACCTTAAAAAAAAAAAAAAAAAAAAAAAGAAAAAATGAAAAAGAAATAAAGAAAATAAATCAACTTACTCGCGTAGCAAGTAAAATTATCATTCGAACGCAACGTGTTTCTATACAAAAATAGAACGCGACAGGCGTGCTACTGTAAAAAAAAAGAAAAGAAAAAAAATATCAAAAAGTCTCGTAACAAATGATAAAACGATAAGTATAAGCTTTATTCAAATAGCATCGATCGTTGTTTAAATCATTTTCACGTGTTATCAACTTGCCGTTAGGAAAAAGTACGACCCAAAAAAAATACTTCGAAGATTATTTTCTTGTTACGTAGTTGTTTCAAACTTCGTCGAAAAAAAAAAAGAAAAAGAAAAAACTATTGAACGTCGTTCCTAGTCAGATATAAATATATGGATGGTCGCGTTACTAAGAAACGATTAAAGATAAATCTGGAAACGAAGCGTAAAAGCATCGAAGCGAATAGAATAAGTAGACTGGATGGGATGGGACGAGATGAGATGGGGTGAGGTTGAGAAGGGCGGGGTTGGGGGGGGCAAGTTAGTGGACAGGTGGTATGGGGGAAATAAAAGTGTCGATTTATGCGGTGGACGACCGATGTTGTGAACGCGTTCGAGAGGAAACGGTCTAGACTTTGTTGTTGGTATATATAGAAAAGAAGGAAGGAACAAAATAATACGAGTAAAAAGAATAAAAAAAGAACAAAAAAAAAAAATAGAGACAGTAAGAAAGACAAAGATAGATGGATAGATAAAGCTAGAAAGAGAGAGAGAGAGAGAGAAAAAGAAAGGAAGGGTAAGAAACAGGAAAGATAGGTGAGGGGTAAGAGGGTGGGGAAGAGAGGAGTGAGGAAGAGGAAGAAAAAAAATGTGTGTAAGAAATTGAGGGAGGAAGAGGGAAGATAGGTGAGAGGTAGGGGGGGTTATGGGTGGGAAAGGGGTAGGAAGAGGAGATGAAAAAGGATGGTAAGTTTGAGGAGGAGAGAAAAACGGTAGGCTATGTTGTCCATTAGCTGGGACGTGTCTCTCGATGGGGAGAAGATGCTCGAAGAGAATACAAGGGGCCTCTCCTTGGAGGGAACGTCGAAGGATGAGAAGGACGAGGAGAAGAAGGATGCCCTGTCCCGGTTAAACGGAGAAAATAAAAACGTCGGTCTTCATCCATCGGAGGAGGTGGAGGAAGAGCTTCGTCCGAGAGCTTCCTTCCTTCGCCAGACTCTGAATACGAGTGAGTAAAGAAGAAGAGAGTCTCTTTACTTTACTACTTTATTTCTTTTTTTCTTTTTTTTCTATTTTTCTTCTCTTTTTTTCTTTTTTTGGTCTTCTTCAGTTTTCCCTCCTTCTCTGTTCTGTTTTCTGTTTTTTTTTTTCTTTCTTTCCTTTTTTCCTCTTTCTATTTTTCAATTTCTCGAAAGTTTTTCAATCGATAAACGCGGGCTCCCGATTAAATTGTTTCTTTTTTTGTTAATCCCGTTAAATGCCTCGTAATTTTTATATACGGATTAAATTATGCAGATAAACGTAGGAATGATTTTGAGAATTGGGTGTAATAATAATTGATACGGTAGCATTGATAGGAAAAGAAAAGTATGATTTTGTTATGTTTATTTTTTAGAATAAAGAGTTACGAATTATTTGAAAAATTTGTCAATGAAAGAAAATATATAAAGAATTGGAAATAATATTAATTGGGTTTGCGAAAAGAAACAAAAAAATAAATTTGTTCAATTATTAATATCTTCAAATTATATTGCATAAGTATTAACGATAGATAAATAATCGTGCGTTAGCAAAATTTATTCCGTGCTCGAGTATAAAAAAAAAAAAAAGAACTTATCGTTTTTATTTTAATATGAATTATTTAAATGACAAAATTTCAGCGACAACGACGACGACGTTACTCGGAGAAAGACGAAGAACAACTAATATTAACAACGATAAGACAAGAACGCGTAAGAAAAATCGTCGAATGAAAGATAATTCGCGAAATAATAATCCATTGTATAACGTTGATACGGAAGTTCGTGAGAACGAGATAAAAGGTAGCGGAAGAATATCACAAACGAGTTTAGAAAAATTAAACTTGGATTCGTCTGTCTTGTCATCGTCGTCGTCGTCGTCGTCGTCGTTGTCGTCATCATCATCATCGTCGTCGAAAAAGTCGAGGTACTCGCAAACGAGAAAGTTTCGTGCAGAACGACGAAGAAGACGGAAGAATAGGGATAGGAAAAGAGGTGGTGGTGGTGGTGGTGGTGGTGGTGGTGGTGGTGCTGGTAGAGGTAGAAAAAGGTCCAGGCAAAACGAGGATAGAAAGGACGACGATGAGAGACGAGCTACGAAGTTTAAGAAACGACCGAACGATCCCAACGAACGCGACCAACTCTTCAACAATTCTACGAACATCGGTTCGACGTTTTTTAACGTTAAAAACGTCAGCATTTTGGGACAGGATTCAAGCAATTTCGAGAGTTTCGATTCGAGCACCGGCGGTCCTTCCAATCTTCGTGCTCCACCAATGACGACTGCGACGATAGCTGGGGAGAAAAAAAGTTTAACCCAAGTTTTACCTCGTCGGGATGTATATGCCGAAAATGTTGAGAGAGAACTTTCCAAACAGCTGGAAAAGGAGATCGCTAGATCGGGTATATATTTAGTTTGTTAATACATTTTTTTTCTCTTTCGAACAGGAGGAGAGGGTTCGAAGATAGGTTACGAAATATGAGATAGGAATAATTTTGTTATCGTATGTATTGAATATTGACAACTTTCTTTTTTTAACGATGACGATTGACACGTTCAATTTATTTATATTCACTTTCATAAATAATATATCTTTAGAACGTGTTTTTTCTTTTTTTATGTATAATAATTTAAGAAACAAATTAAAAGGAGTACCCTGCATTCGTACCTTATCCTCGATTAATTAATAATGCCAGAATATTTTCTCTTATAAATTATAATTAATACGACAGGTATGATCAATTTAAACGATCGAGTTCTTAGCAGTTCGACTAATCATCGAGAGACATCATTTTACGATGATAAAAATAAAATATCCAACGAGATTCCCGTGGATGACAGAGCAAGATTCGGTAATTCTCGTTACGATGCTGACAAAATGTTAGGTTATTCTCGTACGGAGGAAGATTTACCAATACTTGACCTTGAAAACGAGGTACTTGCAAGAACAATGAAGGATTATAACGCTTACATGACGTCAAGCTTAAAACTACGTCAGGATCGTCCAAAATTCACTTCCCCATCTCGGTTACATGATCAACCAATCGTCCCTTTAACTAGTACGAGTAGCACAACTACTACTACTACTACTACTACTACTAGCAATACGTTCAACGAGGATAATCTAAAAGGCGACTTATCCTGCATAAACGGGACTTTCTTGCCGGCTCCACTAGCGCGACACGCTCTTATCAAATATGTAAAGTGAGTATAGGGAGATTTTGTATGAATTATTCAATTCGTTCGTTCGTTTGTCACATATAAATATAATATATGCATGTATATAGTGTGTATGTGTATGTGTTCTAAATCAAAAATTTTCAATGCTTTATTTTATGCATACGCGCGGATACTAACAAACACAATTTCACAATGTTTTTTTTCGTTTCTTTTTTCTTTTTTCCTTTCAACACTTGGAATCATTATTCGAGTAAAGTTAAAGAAAAATTGATCGTTTAAAGTTGGCCAGTTTGTCTTGGGCAATGCATTCGGTTAAAATTCAAAGTGGAAATGGAGTTACTTTTAAATGTACACCACCATAGTATGTATATGTGTATACTTGTAGAAAGTATTCGAATTCAAACGTGCAAGCTGCTGCTTTTCGAAACGTGTGAAAGATTTTCAACGGTGTTTATGGGATTGCCGTAAGATTGGCTCTCTTTTCTACTGTACGGTAATCCTCCATCCTCCTCTTCTTCTCTACAACCTCTGCAAACTTTTCTCCTCTTCTCACCAACACACTTCGTCTCGTCTAACACCTTACCTCACTTCATCTCATCTCATCTCATCTCACCTTTAAAACCACTACTACTACTATTACTACTACTACTATTACTACTATACACGAATGAAATGATCATCCTTTTCCAGCTTCAACCAGATGGAGGATAATCGAATATTTTCATTTTGTTTTACTTTACCGTTTATTTCTCGAAGTTCCATTTTATACGGAGATTTTATTTTTTCGACAACTAATTCATCTCTCTTTTACTCGAGTATATATAAAAAGGGGAAGATTTTTCACAAATATTATATATATATATATATTATATAAATTTTTATTATTTCTATCACATTTTTATATATTTTTCTGTATTTCAATTATTCACGAGAAACGAGACGAGTATTTTTTTTCTTCTTTTCGCAGATACTTATTCGTTTGAAAGAAAAAAAAATAATATAGAAAAATATTTCCACGTTGAATTCGAATCGCGTCTATCGTATCGTTTCTTCGTGGATACACTAAAGAGCTTTTAATTGACGCTTTCATCGATAAAAGCTGCTCGAAGCTGTCTCGAGGACCGAGAAAGAAATCGAGAAATACTATAACGATTGGCTATTTAAAATATTCAAATTATCTTTGGGGAATAGGGATATCGGATTTCACAAACAATTGTTGTATTACGAATTGAAATTTATAAAATTAATTAATTTTAAATGAAAAAAGAAACGTATTATAACTTTCGTACAAATTTTCCGATAAACACAATTCAAGTACGTTGTAAAAATTGAATTACCATCGTTAAAGGTGTTAATAAATGATGTTTAAATGATGTTTGTAAAAATGTAAATGTTAAAGATCATCCGTGCCAGGCCACGAGTACCTCGAAGCTGATTACGAGTGTGCACCTGGTTTTTACATGATCTCAACCGGAAGTCGATTACTATGCAGAAATCGCCAATGGATCGGCCAAGTGCCAAAATGTAAACTCAAACAAGCACCCGACGGTGTCTGTTCTGAAGTATCCTGCGAACACGTTTGTAAGGAAATCGATGGCAGAGCTGTTTGCTCTTGTTACAATGGATTTCGTTTGGAAGCTTACAAATGTATAGGTGAGCGATCAATTTGTCTATTATTTCATTGATTTTTCATTAATTATATTTCGTTAAATTATTCAAATAAATATCTTAAATACGTATAATATCGATCGGGATCGATTTAATTTAAAAAAAAAAATAAGAAACATTTTAAACGGAAATTTTCTGTCCTCGTGTTAGATATCGATATTATTTGTCGATAAACCATAATTCCCGATATTAATCTCGATGTCCACGAATTATTAGAGTACATACCGCAAATTAAATCTACACCAGGCTCCATTACTTTACGTTACTATACAAGCCAATACACGCGTATATATACATATATAATATATATTTTACTTAGTGTACTCTTGCAATTTAATTTTGCCGCGTTGAACGAACCGCACGAGTGTTTTCAATTAATTTTTCCTTTTTCTTTTTTTTTTCTCTCTTTTCATATGCGTATACTCTTGTTATTTGTAATATTCTCCCCCATGCTTTCGCAAATTCTTTACAAGAGAACATTTCAATATTATCGAAGTAAATAATACGCCAGGAGTCATTTGCGAAAAGCTTTTAAGGTATCATTATTTATTATGCTATAGAAAACAAAAATTATCATTTAATATTGAAATGTTAATAAGCAAACAAAAAAAGAAAAAAAAAACAAGGAAAAATACAACAAGGATCGTATTAAAAAAATAATTCCTGAAAAGTGTAGGTATGTAACGTAACTACAAAAGGGGAAAAAAGAACAAACAAACAAAGAGTGTAACATTTAATTGCTCCGGGTAACCGGTGTGTAAAATCACGTGTAGTATACTGTCGTGTCAGTGTCACTAGACTTTGTGTTTTATTTTTCTTTTTTTTTTCTTCTTCTTTCTCTTTCTCTTTCTCTCTCTCTCTCTCTCTCTCTCTCTCTCTCTCTCCCTTTGTTTTTTTTTCTCTCTTTTTGTTTTTTCATCCGAACCGCAGACGTGAACGAATGTGAGGAGAACAACGGCGGCTGTGAGTACAAATGCGTGAACACTCCTGGATCTTTTCGATGCGAATGTCCGAAGGGAATGAAACAGGGCGAGGACAGGTACACATGCATAGGTGAGCGATTTACGAGCAATCTAGAACGTCGGAAGTGATGTTGGGGAATTCGATGCGCATCGTCGGTTCTTTTCAATCGATGCGAACGAAATCCACCCGGTGATTTTTCTCTCCATCATCTAATCACCGTGCAAAAAAAAAAATAATTATTCTCAAAGATATACGAACATTAATTTCTTTTTTTTTTTTCTATATCTAAAAAGAAAGATCCCATTTTAATCTACGATAAAAAAGTAATTGATATTATTGGCATACCAATTTGTAGAAGGATAGATAAAAATGGGTATAATATTCGTCACGTTCGTATTTGTTGATTAGAATAAATCTTTATTGAAACAAATTTGGATAAAGAAATTTCATTATAATTATATTACGTTTTATTTTATTAAAGTCAATTTTTAATTATCTAAATATATGTATATTTATTGTGACATTTAAAAGGGATGCCTGGAAGAAAGTTTTTTTTTGGTGTACCCCACGTGCTTGTATGATTTAAAATTTTTATACGATGGAAGAACGTTGCTTGTGTCGTATTAAAAATAATTTCGCGTATAACTTTTTCTTACTTTCCCTGCGAAGTTTACAAATACGTAAAGTAGTACCTTTCTTCCAGAAATTCATTGATTCATTGATTAAAAATAAAATCTATATACCAGCGAGCAATCCCGAACGATGACACGATTATAATACCTAACTTAAACACAAAAATATAATCTAATAAAATGAAATTAAATAAAATGATTAATTGTTAAAAAAAATCAATAGAAAAGAAATGAAAGATCCAATTTGTTTCATCGATTCCAATTAGGATTGAAATGAAGGGAATAAAGGAAACATGATTTTCAGATATAAATGAATGCTTGCTGAACAACGGACACGGTCCTTGTCAGGACACGTGTCGGAACCTCATAGGTGGTTACGAATGTTCCTGCGAGGGTCTTCAGGACACGGTCCTGTCTGCCGATAACCACACGTGCCAGAACGCAGGTCCATGCAGTGTCAACAATGCCGGATGCTCTCACACTTGTCTCTCGACGATGGGTCGAGTGTTCTGCCTCTGTCCGGACGGCTTCATGCTCGAGGACGACTGGAAGACCTGTCAAGGTAAACCTCATCTCCCTTAGGGTATACGGTTCGTTCGTTTAATCGCGTTAATTGAATACCGTAGAGAGAAACTTGTCCTGGTATAGCAATCTTCATCAAATCGTATCCTTTTACACGCATGCAAATATCTCTCCTTGATATATTATTAATGTTTCCTTATATTTCTGGAAATAATCGAAATAACTTATCTTTGTATCGTTAATATTTTCATTTAATTTTCGATCTTATATTAATAATCCGTATTAATTAATTTTCATATTAATAATTTGTCATTATTTGGGAATTAATTATGCGTCTTGATCTTTCATGAAATATGGATAAAAGTCATTGAAAATAATGAAGATTATTTTATGGTATATCAGATGAGTGAGAATACGATTGTTTTATAAATAAATATATTAAATTCGTTTCTGTGGAAGATATTAAATTGATTTATTTTTGAAATAAAATTTAGATAAAATTTTGTTCATTGTATAAATATATAAGTGATTAAAAACGATATCAATATTTGTATTATATAATATATTAATAATATTTAATTATTAATATATTATATATATTATATTATATATATTATAATTTATTCGTTTTACAGTTTCTCTCTAAAGAAGCGTATAATAAATTTGATATATTATTATAATATATAATATGTATATGTTGTGCATCGAGAAATGAATATTTTGCAATGGGAGAAAAAATGAATTGCATCGTTTGTTTCAGACGTAGACGAATGTGCAGTACCCGATCTTCAAACGGAAGTGTGCCGTTACGGATGTATCAACACCCAAGGATCTTACAGATGCGCTGAACCAATGGAGCTGAAGGATCAACCGATAGCAGACAGCCTCTCCATCACTTGCCTGCCCGGATACGAGGTGTCCGCAGACGGTTCTTGTGTGGGTGAGTTCCTGATCCTTACGATAAACCTACTGGACGTGTGCTACGATCCAATTTTATCTATTCTATCTAATATGTTTAAACGTTTATAGAAAAGAGGAACTTTACCTTAAGAATTTATCCTTCATTCGATTCTTCAATATTTAATACGATGACGATACTTTTAATTAATTATTTATTAGATCAATATTTGAAATAAATAATATATAATATTACCGTTCAATATATATTATAGATCGTTTGATACGATTATAAGTAAATGTACATATATCTTGAATCAAGATTAAATCTTAAACTATTATTATTACAAATATCGATTATAATTATCATTTATACATTGACAATAATTATTCGTATATGCGTTTGATGATCGTATTTAGATTAAGAAATATTGATCATACGAATGGAAGTGTATTTTTGAAACGAGAATAAGTATAATTGAATGTGAATCACAAATTATTATTTTTAATTGAAAAATAATGTTTCGATCGGATCGAGTAAAAAAAACATATTAGCGGATGAATTAAAAGTTGAAGTCAATATATTTTCTAAAGAAGAAACTTCGTTAGATATTTCTCTTTTGATCGTTTCAATTTCACATTACGGATTTCTATCAATGCGGTGCGAAATTTCATACGCTACGTTGTAAGTGTAATACCGAAAGTTGTTTCTCTGTAGTACGTTAACTACGGTAGCTCGTTAGCATGTTGTTTAGTTATTTACTCGGTTATTCCGCGATATACAGAGGATTATACAGTTTAATGATAATAGATGCCTCTAGGGATGCTAAACTTTGTCCGCACGGACATAGTCAACCGATTTAGAAGCATATAACTACCAGACCAACCACAGGACTATCTTTGCGGGATACGCTTTGCAAAATCGTTCCTTCTTTATTGACATTAATTAAGGAAAATATCGAATTACGTTATTCGTTTCGAACTGAAAGATAATTTTTTATTTTTTATTTCTCTTTTTATATATATGTGTATAGTAAATATATTTTGCACGATCAAATCTGTACAGTGTTATTAAATAATAACGTTGAAGATAACAAAAAAATAGTTATACATATTAAAGTGGAATAAAGATTATCTTGATTCATTGAAATGTCATCAGGTTAATCACGTCAAATGTATTTTCATTTTGTCATTAATATCTATGAAAAGTAAATTTTAAATTGCGCGAAACGAATAAACGATGAAATATATATAGGGGAGAGAATAAATAAAATTAGGATGTAAATTAAAAGAGTTATATACTTTTATTCGAAAGAAAGATAGATCTTTTGTTCGGAGTGGGGTGGTGGTGGGATTGGGGTGAGGAGAAATTTTTGAATAAACCGCAAATATCACTTTTCGTTATTAAACATATCTAATTTATGAAATATATATCTATCTATCTATATATATAAAAATGAATCCCTCTTTCCCTTGGTCACGTCATAACTTGAGAACAATTTTACCGATTTCATTCATCTTTTTCTTTTAAGTTTTCTAATACTTTGTAAAAGGTTCTTACTGTAAGAAAAATTAAGAAAATTGCTAACAAAAATTTACAAATTTGAGAAAAATTAACGAAAGAGGTGAGTGTGTTTACAGAAATTGGTGAAGGAATGGCAGTGAATTATATATATATATATATATGTATATAAATAAAAATAGTAATAGTCTAATTTCGCGTGTCCCGTGTAGATTACATTGCAACAACGTACAAGCAATGTAATTTCGTCGAACGGTTTAAAGCGCGTACTACAGCTTTTAAAAGCCGATGGACGGTGGATAAATTTAAAGCGAATCGATGGGCCTCTCTCTATATATCTACCATGGATAACAATTCCCCCGTAGGGAGATGAAGGCTCTAACGAAATTTCGGATAGGGTCCTCGTCAAGCCCCGGTAACATCGTACGAGACGTAAATAATCGAATCAGCTTGGAACATGGATCCACTTTATGTACATGCTACGCGTAACTCCGTGTCGACTATCTATGCTGAATTACAATTAGGCTTCTCTCCGATCATTACATTATACGTAATAAAAATATTTTGTTTTTCTTTTTTTCTTTTTTTTCTCTTTTTTTTTTATTCTAAGTTTAACACACACACACACACAACATAATATTTAATTAATGTAATATAATACCATAAAATTCGAAATGGCTTTTATTTTTTGTTAAAAAGAAATATTAACTAACATCAAGTTGATGAAATTGTAATATAAAAGTAGAAAGGATTAGTCAAAGAAATATAAGGTTTTTTTTATACGTGTTTTCAATTTAATATTAATTACATTGTTCGGTGCGATTTGTTGAGCTGATTTTTTGTTTATTAATAGAGACAGATCGATTTGATTATGTATCACTTTTTATGGAATACAGTATTCCAATTTTATTTGCAATAAGATTTTACTATTTTCCTATTTATATCTTTTAAATAGTGTCCCGTATAAATTTTGAATTGTCATATCTACACAAACAAATTTTTTCATTTTACAAATCTTAGTTAGATATCGTATATATTTTGACGTATAACATTATATTCAATTCTTTGAAATTAAACAAATATATATTTTTTATTTTCTATATGGATAACAATTTTGTTTAATTAAAAGTATCGATATTGTTAATTGAGCAATATATTGTATAATCGAATCGTTTGTCTTTCTTTCAACAAAGTTTCTCAACGATGAAAAATTTCATCGCAAATATTTTACTTGAGGAACAACGTTAGGATAATCTAACGAGGAATTTGCGGGGGTGGGGGGGGGTAGGAGGAGGAGGAGGAACGAAAGCAACTAACGAGATTTTCCTAACGGCCTCGTTCGTACCACCTCGTACGTAGATCATCCGTGTACACCTAATCGAATTAGATCACACGTGGATCCGTGCTCGCGGCACGATGACAGCTCGTATTAGTATCATGCCTAAATCATTCGGTGCACTCGCATGAAACGCATTAAAGGGACCAACCAAGTTGAACGACGATATACAATTATCGATGTTGTTATTAAAGCAAGTGTTCATGCAATCGCGTCAAGATCCGATCTATTAATGTTCTTGTCTCCGTGAGTTAATTGACATATCCTAATCGTCCTATTCAATTTTCATTTTCGCGACAAGATATAAGATCACTATCTCGGTTCGATCAAGAAAGATTAACAAGTATAGATAATTAGAATATTTTTGGTTTTTTATTATATTATATATATGTATATGTTACCGTCGAAGTCGGAAATCAGTCATTGCTAGTAATTTTTCGACATTCTCATCAATGCAAAGAGCATTCCGATGAAGTCGGAAACAGAAGAATTCTTACAGTTTTTCCTAAACATTGAAAATAATACTTTGATATTTTATAGAATATCAAATTACTATTTAAACAATGTTGAAAAGAATACATCCTCGGGACAGGCACATACAGCACTACGCAACCATTTCAAAGAAATATCAGAGATTGCAATGCTGTAAATTGTGCATCTTTGCAATTTCTTTGAAAAGTTTTGGTAAATATTTTTTATACTAAAAGTAAATAGATTTTAATAAAACTTATATTAAATTAATTACCGGCTTCGACGGTAATATATATAATATTATAATATGTTTTTTTATAAATATTATAATATTTTTTCTTGTATATATAATCAGATTTTTATTGTACAAATTACAAAGTTTTTTACAATGTTTATTTTTTGTTGTATTACTCATCAGTAATTGAAAGGTAGTTTTAGTAGGTTACAATTAATAAATATTAGTATGACGTTAAAAAAAAGATAAATTAAAAAGAAGGAGGAAATATAAAAGAGACAGAAATGAATAAAATAAAAATCATATTATACGTAAAGGTAACTAATTGCAATTGATTATAAATTATAGAAAGATTAAAAAAATTATTAAATATTGTAACATGTGTGTGAAAGAGTATAAATTCATTCAAACGAGAGATTAATCTGGATAGACATTTACTTTCGTTAGGAATTAGAATGACTGATTATAATAATAATAATAATCGTTAGAAATGTTTGATAAATCTATTATCAAATTGACACATTTGAAAATTCACTATAAGCGTTAACTTATTAGGAGAATTATTATCATCATTGAATTCGCGTCGCGCGTTTGTATCTATAACTAATTAATTACTTAAACTAACGTTGCAGTGATAACAAGAGATTCTGTTGGACCTTGTTACTCGGAACATGTCGGAATATCTCTATTCTAGTTTAATTCGATTTCGTAGTCCGATCTAATTGCGTTGAATCCAACCAAGATCGAAGCTTCGGTCTATTCGTTGAAGAAAATTACGTTCACGTTTGGGGTATTCATCATCATAATTATCTCAAGTAATTCATGATTTTCTTAATAGTTAAAATGGTACCTCAAATATATTAAACATTTCAAAACAAACAAAAATATATTCTACAAAATATTCGATCTTACAAATTTACCAATTAACCTAATAATTAGATGCATCATCGTGTTTTTTTTGTGTTATGTTATTTTACATATTATGACAATGTGATGTCCACATAGAACAAATTTATAAGAAAAACATGAAAACAAGAGATGAATAACATTTTCTAATTGGAATTGCAAAATGATTTGTGTGTGTGTGTGTTTTTTTTAAATACAAATTGACGATAGTTAAATTAGATTAGAATAAAATTTAGGGGAACGGAAATTATCTCCCACCCTTCTCCAAAAAAAAAGGAAAAAACAAACACACCATCGTCAATTATTTTCTCAGTTTCGTTTAACAAGGCGTATAAAGGAGTCATCAAAAAATTCCTGTGAGAGAAGGAATTTACTTCGGTGGGAAGGGGGAGGAGCAAAAAAAAAAAAAAAAGAGAAAATGGCGGCCATTCGAAGTATGAAAAGCCGCCGGGGAGAGTTTAAGCTCGGCAACGCGCTTTGAAAAAATTCCCGCTAGTTCGCGAAAAATTGTCGGAGCGTGACTCCGCTTATATTTGCTGTATAAATTTAAGGGAAGATTCTCTTTTCTCTTTTCTCCCTCTCTCTCTCTCTCTTTCTCTCTTTATTTTTCTTTTTTTCTTTTTTTTATTTTTTTTACTTTTTTACTTTTATTACATTGCGCCGACACGTGGTGTCGAACGAAGAGAGAGTACAAGAACTCGAACACCCTTTGAAAAATGGTTCCTCACACCCTCCTCCCTCCTTCTCAACCCCCCACTATGTTATTCGAGTGGTATTTTATTTTTTTTTGTCGGAAGGGTGCGAAGATCTTATACGCGTACAACATATTCCATCCTTGTCCGTATCGTTTTTTCGTTCTTTTCTTTCTTACTTTTATCTTTCTTCCCCCTTCCCCCCTTCCCCTTTTCCCACCTTTTTTCCACCCCTTTCTTCATCTTATTTTTCTTTTTTTTTTCCTTGGAATAAAACTTCGGTCTGGAATCTTAGTAGGTGGTCCCTTCGGGGACCGATATCTATATTACCGGTCTATAGTTTTTCCAGGATAGAAAAGGATAAAATGACGGTGGGGGGGGGTGGAGTGGGGAAATAAAAAGGGAGGAAAAGTAAAGTTTTTCTTTTTTTGTTTTTTGTTTTTCGTTTTTCCCCCCTCTCCTCCCTGCCGTTTTACTTCTTTCCCATATTCCGCGAGGAGCCACCAACCTTCTTAACTGTATCGAGAGATTCCCCATGGTATTGCACAACACACCAGGTGTGTTCTTGAAAAAATAAAAAAAAAAGAATGTATGATCTCTTTTTTTTGTTTTTTTTTTTACGAAAGATGAAAGAATACAAATGGAAGTGTTAACTTAAATACTGGACGAAGATTTATGGAATTTTATTATTCGTCGATTGTAAACACACACACACATAAATATTTTTGTATATTATTTTTTATTTATTTATTTTTTTTTTTCTTCAGAACAACAAATTTTCCGTTTATTTTATATTTCGTGATTTATTGGCAAAAATTATCTTGAAATATATTATCGGTTACTTTGTTCACATATTTTTTTCGTTTTCGAATATTTTTTTCTTTTGCAAAGAGAAACACACCCTATATTTAAAGATTTTTATACGTGTACTTATAGAACACATAAGCTCACATGGCTTTTGTTCTGTGCTTTCTCTTTCTCTCTCTTTCTGTATATACTATTGTATATACCAATCTATATATTACATGATTCGTCGATTTTTCAACGACCCGCACTTAAAAGTACGATTTCCCGCCCCCCCCTCCCATCCCCACCCCCCCACACGAAATACGAAGCAACTCTATGCTGTAAATGCGTTTTTGTCGTATCACTCTGGATTAAGGACCTAGCCAAATATACACAGATGTAACACACACACACATATGTATATTTGTACGTACACGTAAACACGTATATAAACACAGATCGTTCGTCAAATAAATTCGTTCGTTTATCGATTTTTAACTTACAACAGATTGTAAGAAATTGTTTAATAACAATTTTACAAGAAACATTGATTTTTTAAATGCATATACACACAAAATATATTGTAACTGCATTCTTTCTATATGAAAATATTTCTAAAACTAAATATAATATATTGAAATAATATGAGAAACACATCGATCGATTAACGTGTCTTTGTTAAAAATATACAAACAGTTTGATCTTTATTTGAAAATATTCTTATTGTTGATAATTCGAACACATGTGATCCTATGAATAGAGACAGAATATTTACAAAATGATTTATATACATTAGTAACGTTCGAACAATGATCAAGTTAACATCCTTCGGCAATTAGGCAGACAATTTTACAAAAGTAAATACATACATTAGATTCTTATTAAATATATTGCAGGTATGTATCAACGATATGTTTCATTCATACAAGTATAGATTATTTTGATATAATATTGTTGAACAATTTTATAATTAGAAATTAATCATAAATTTTATAGAAATTCATGTGTACAATTGAATATAACGTGTCTATGTATTATAGTATATGTGAGAACTGTTATGGATATTTTTTAAATGAAAATACGTTTAAAATTGAAATGAAATAAATAATAATAATATTTAAAAAAAAGAATGTATTAATAATATATTTATTTATATAGAAATTCGAAGATTTCTCTGTGGTATACAGTTTTGACGCGTTGAATTATCGAAACGGAACGTGCCTGTCAAAAACAGAAGCGAACTTACATTAGAAATCTCCCTTACGTATATATATATATATATATGTGTGTATGTGTTTGTGTGTATATGTGATAGTATGTAGTTTCGATAAGTCTTGAAACGAGTATCGTTCAACGTCAAATCGATTTTCTTTTCTCAAAGTGTACGCGATAAGTGAAACTTCCTCAAGGAAGTTTGTAAAACATATATCGAACTTTGCGCGTTCGAAAATTCATTTGTCGTGAATTCTTACGTTTTTTTCCCGAGTTTTTAATAGACGATCTCGTATACGAGTACAAATTTTATAGTTACTTTATTTCTTAATTACTTTTATTTACTTTCCACGATGGGATACATGCAACGTATGTGAAAAATTTCGATTCGTTTATTTTTCGTATATATATACGTTGTAAAACAAATTTGTTATTTATCAAGAGTTAAATCAAATTCTGTTACAGAGATTTAATATTTGAAACATCGTTGGTAGCAATTTTCTTATCGTCATCAAAATGATTTATCGCAAAGTAAGAGAAGGGAGGGTCTACTTTAAAATTATAATTTTAAAGTAATAGCAGTTATAGGGGTGAAAATGAAAAGGGGGATCAAAATTCTTATCACAAGTTTAACCCTCAAGTATAAAAATTTCAAGTATTTGCATTTATAAAATTTAATTTACTTAAAAAAAAATGAAGAATAAGTTTATTTAAATAAATAGAATTGTGTGTGTGTGTGTGTGTATGTGTAGGAAGATACACATATAAAATAACGAATATGTAAGCACGTTTCGGACTAACAAAGGACAGATTTATCGAGCAGGAAATGGGATTATCAGTCATGCGTTTTCTTATTTCACCGTAGTAAGCAATATCGATGAAAAGAATGAGAAAGAGAGAGAAGGAAAAGTAAAAAGCTTGGAGAAGTTTTTCGAGTGAATCGATCGTTCCAATTCGAATCTTAGTCTTTGATAAATACATACGTATAACAAGGAAGTATCTTTTATGAATACAAAGCTATTACGTTTTATGTTTACCAAAAAAAAGATAACATTAATCCAACGAAGTAAGAAACATTTCCAACAAAATCCTATAACGGCTGTATCCTATTTTGCATAGATTTTTCTATCGTATTTATACGTCAAGTTAAATAAATATAATTTTCTTTCATTATTCACATTATTTTCCTTATATTGTTTTTCTATTCGTATAAAAACGTTATCGTTCGTTATTTCTATTAGATAATACAAATAAATTACAAGACAACGAAAAAAGGTATTAATAAAATAGGTATATCTCCAAGGTATTATAGTTTATGCTACTAATGAGATGTAAAAAGGACACTATTGAGACGTTCTTATAATAACGAATGAGAAATCTCTTTGACTTTGGAAAAAAAACTTCGCCAATGTTGTTTCGTCTATTTTTTCTTGTAGTTTAGGTATGCGATAATGCATAACGATCGTAGTGGGGTACTCGTACTACTTATTTGTTGCTGCTACCATGCGTTTTTCTCCTTCATTATTCTCTTTCTCTTTCTCTTTCTCTCTATTTGTTGCTCCGGAAGAAAAATACGCGAAAAAGGAAACAACAAAAATAGAAGAAGAAGAAGAAGAAAAGGAAAGAAAGGGATGAAAAAGAAAAGACGGGGTGGGGTGGGGATGGGGGGTATGTGGTGGTTATCCTAAAGAAATTTTACGCGATAAGAGAGAAAGAAAGAAAGAAAGAAAATGAAAAAGAAAGAGAGAGAGAGAGAGAACATCCTCAAAAGAGGTTCTTTCAGGACTAACCCGATTTTCGGCTGACAAAGAAACGCTTGGTTTCGTAAAAAACGTCCCACGAATTTTTCCCTATACTACTTCTTTTGCTTCTTTTCTTTTTTTTTTTTTTTTTTTTTTTTTTCTATCCACGACGGGGGTTCTTTAGCTAGAGAAATCTCGAGCTTTTTTTTCGAGTATCTCGTCGTGCTTTTTAATGCCGAAACGAATTTTCTTCTTTATTTTTATATTTTTCTTTTCTTTTCTTTTTTTTTTGTTTTTGTTTTTATACTTTACTTGCATTTCTTTTTTTTTATTTGTTCCTTTTTTTAATCTTTATCCTTTTTACGTGAAACTTTTTTCATCGAGGGATAAGTATGCAAAACGAGAAAAAAGTACATACTTATTTTCTTATTTGGTACGTTTGGTAAACGAAGTGGAACGAAATTTTGTTGTTGTCGATATTCGAAGTATTTTCGATTTGAAAATATATCTCGATCGTGTGGTAGAGTTTATTTATAAAATTATATATTATTGTAACTAGTTGTTTTAATAATTTATGTCAATTTAAATAAATTTTAAAGTATTTATAATGAAATATTCAGGTTTAATATTATAAGAGGTGCTAAATAAAGGCATCCAAAATACAATGTAATATATTTAATTATTTATAACAAATCAAATATTAACATATTGATTAATTAATTTTACACATCATTTATCATTAATATTAATGTGCAAATAATAATCGAATTATTTAACAACGATATTCCCACTTTTATTTTTTCGATTAATATTTTGGTTAGTTTCTTTATGTTCCTTTCTCTCTCACAATGTTGCAATTTTTATATTATACATTTATTTTTCAAATTGTTAAGAACACACAGTCTATCAGAATAATTAAGAAAATGAAAAATATAATATAATATAATAGCGAAAAAGAAATATAAAACGAAACAAAAATATAATGCAATATAACATGAAAAAGAAACTTATAAGAAATATAAATAACATTGAACAACATCTTATCAATTAAAATAAAAAAAAAACACATAAGAAAATGATCATTTGACAATGTATCTAAATAATGTAAATAACATTCCCACATTTCAAAATAATTAGATTATAATTAACAAAGCTAAAAAAGAGATCAATCAATGAATCAATCAATCAATCTATCAATGAATCGATCAATCTTGACCACTTCTGTTATTTCTGTTCTTCTTGTTCGATGAAATTGACGCGAATGAAGAAACGAAAGAGTAAGATAGACGGTAGTAGTAGTGGATGTTAGAGATGTGCCCTTCCAATTCAAAATCCTCGTTACTTCACTTGACTGGAAAGCTTTAAACCTTCCGACAGGGATCGATAGAAGTTCTCTGCTCTTCTGTGCAAAGGATGGCCCTTGTAACCTTCTATCCCTCTCTCCCTCTCTTCCTCTCTCTCTCTCTCTCTCTCTCTCTCTCTCGCTCTCTCTCTCTTTCAAACACATTCACTCACTCACTCTCTTACATTCTATCTCTCTCATTCTCTTTCTAGCTAACACATTCACTCCAACACATAGGTTCTAACATATAGTACATGGGAGCACGTTACCAGACGTCTCTGGGCTCTTGATTAATTAGATGTGTAAGAAGCTCCGAGGGATATTAACTTCCCAGTGGGCTTTTCTAGTATAGAAGCTTAGCCCACGAAGAAGACAAGCCGACACTTTGATGAAAGCCGTCACCGTACGTTTCGGCAGCCGATCTCTCTTAGAAGAATATAAATCTTTCTTTTTTTCTTTTACTTTTTCTTCTTCTCAACCACTTTCCTTGCATTTTTGCTATAGCATTTTTATTACACTACCCACCACACGCGTCTTTTTTTCTCTCTCTTTCTTTCTTTCTTTACTTCGCGTTGCGAGAAAAATTTGTTATACTTTTTGTGTTTCTTACCGACATCATTTGATTCCTTATTTATTACGAGATTCGTTGTTGTTTGTTGTAACTTCTCGTTTATGTAGTAATAGGTACTCTCGTGTGTGAGATGATATTATTTAGAAATATTTTTAGAATTATTTCATAAGAAAGATATATAAGTTTGATAATATTGTTCTTTATTCATCTTTATCTTTGTTTAATTATTTATGTTTTTTTTTTTTAATTATGCGATCGATATAAGAAAAGAACTGCGAACGGATCGTTCGATTCAAACTATTATTAGGATGATTTTAGGTTTTTTCTAATTTCTATTTCTTAAATTTATGTTTTTGTTTTGTTTTGTTTTTTTTATTTTAATGATAAATATTAACGAACGATAATAATTTTGCGATTGGATCGAAGTGTTTTTTCTTTTTTTTTCTTGCTAGTATAAAAGTAATTGATTATAATCAAATTGTAAGATAAAATTTTACTTTAATAAATTTTCCATCTATCCGTAACATATATATTCTTTGAAATTGTATGCACGGTTGCGTTGTTATACAAGGACGTGGCGATTAAATGAGAGGAAAGAGATGAACAGGCAGGCGACATACCAGAAAATGCTTTTCTAATCCGCAAATACCACCAAAAAGGGGTGAGGGTGATGGGGGGGGGGTGTTAGAGGGGACGAGAGAAATATATTCTCGTCTTTAATATTTACCGTCTAGACGGTTAACGTCATTCCTGACAACATGTACGAAGCTTTTACGGGAGATGAAAGAACCTCATTCGTGTTGATGATGATTTTCTCTCTCTTTCTCTCTCTCTATCTGTATTTCTCGTATTAACGTGTTCAAGATCGCGTGTTTCTACCATTTCAAATCCTCACTTGACGTCTCCTTGTCATATCTTGTAGTCGGTAAACTCGTATAAGTTTTAATTAATTTTTCATTTTGATTCATTTTTTCGATCGTACGTCATTCGCGTCTCAACACTTGAATTATATTATTTTCATTTAAATAATTTTTCTAACCTTTTTTATACATCTTTTTTTTTTACTAATTTACGAATAATCGCGAAATAAAAATTCGCGCGACCTTTATTTTTATTTTTTTTTACGTGGAACGTAATTTTTAAAATAATTTTTTTCCTTGCCCTTTTTTTTATTATGAAACATTAAACATGGGAGAGAAAGAGAGAGAGAGAAACTAATTGCAATATAAGGAAAATTATTGTCGACATTTATCTTTAATTTTTATATCTTTTTTTTTGTTTGTCGTATTATTTTTCAACTCGGAGACAAAGGAAGGGAAGGAAAGAGAAAGAGATAGAGAGAAAGATAGAAGGAATAAAAAAAATATTCGTTCGCGCCGGATAAAAGGTCCTAGCTTGTGTATTTTTAGGGACTCGCGAGAGGACGAATTTTTTTAATGGTGGAATCCTTGTTTTCTTTTTAACTTCTCCTCTTTCCTGTCTTCCCCCACACCCCCCTTGAGTCTCTCGAGAATCAACAACTGAGTGATGCTCGATTCGCTGGAGATACAATGGTGTAAAATAAAGGAAAAAAATATAACAGAGTCAAATAAAAGAAACGGAGAGGAAGAGAAATAGAGAGAAAGAGAGAGAGAGAGAGAGAGAAATAAATAATAAAAAAAGAATCTGTTGCATCGTTGTATAAAAAAAAAAAAATGATACAACTCAGGACTGAAGAACTTGTCGTTAAGTTTTCAATTTATTTAAAGAAGAAAACTTGATGTGCGCGTAACTAGCTTAAGAAATAAAATGATTACAATAGGAACAATCTCGAGTTGGATTAAGAGAGAAAGAGAAAGAGAGAAAATAAGGAAACTTCGTTATCCTACGACAACGTACCGTGTATTAAATAATTGTAGAATAAAGAATAAAGGAAAATAAAATAGAGAAAGAGTTGGCTACTTAAGGAATACAAAATTTAGAATTAGATTAAAATTAAAATGAATAAAGAAAAGAGAAAAAAACACATTAGAAATGTCTTTACCAAGGAAACAACGTTTGTTCGTGTATATTGAATAATTACAAAATAAAATAAAAAACACCCTATCAGAGTGGGAATAAAGAGTGAAGATAGGTAATACGGGGAACAAAAAATTTAGATTTCGCGTTTAGATAAAAGAAAAATAAATTGAAGAAAAATGACATTACATGATTATAAAACAATGAAGACAGAAGGGAAGGACGGCGGGATTATTATATTTTATCGAACAACTTTTTAAAGATACTTTTGAAAAATATAAAAAATAAAAAAGAGTAGAGATACGAAAAACAAAGCATGAACAAACGGAAGAAGAAGAAAGAAAGAAGAAAGATAGAAAATGAAAAAGAAAAAGGGGGATGAGAAAAATGAGTGTATTAAAAATTTGAAAAGTTAAAAGGGTAGGAAAAACGTTAAAAGCCATTGTCCCTTTCGCAAGGGATACTACTAGGTTGTATTGTATAATCTTCTTTAACGCACCCAACGGAGTAGTTGTACTTTTTTTTTTTTTTCTTTTTTCTTCTTCGTCGCTTCCTAAGCGACTCGAAGAGTATGGGCATAGTAGTGTCATGTGCTATTTCTACATTGAACGACAACTACGACGACAAGGAAAAGGATAAGGATGGGAAGAAGGGTAAAAGCTCTCGGCGAAAATTTAAACGTTCCCGAGAAACTCGTTAAACTAATAAGAATCCGGGGCGTTTAAGCCACCGGGGCCAGTTTGTTCTACGAACGAAGAATAATTACCCTACCTACCTTTCTACCTATCTACCTACCTACCTACCTACCTACCTACCTGGGTTCTCGCGACAAGACAAAACAAAACAACCAACAGCTTTTCTCTTCCGCTCTAATTATGCAACAATTACTTCGGCTAATTAGACGACGATGCGTTCAACGTTTTTCGCGGTGGGACATTTTATTATTTGGAAAAAAAACAGGAAGAAGAAGAAAAAAGAAGTAGAAAAAAAATTACAGCTACCTACCACCACCACCGCGCTGTACTTTTTCTTTCTTTCATTTTTTTTTTTTTCTTTTTTCTTTCTTTTTTCTATTTCTTTACCTTTCTCTCATCCTAACTCACACCCTCACCACTCTCTGACACTCACCCTCGCTCTCCTCTTTTTTTTTTTTTTTTTTTTTTCTGTACTCGTTGAAATTTGTTTCACATTTATCGTCTTTTATTGTATCACGACATGCGGGTTCATTAACGATATGATTGCACATCGTAAACACCTATACAACTTTATATATATGTATAATGAACAAATATTTTCTTATCATTTGCACACACGCGCGTATATACGTAGAGATAGATTTTTATTATACGCGTATGGAGAAATATGGAAATAAAGTAGGATGCTTGTTGATTTTTATTTTTCCGCCCTTCGGTTCGATGATATAAAATAAATATAAGTTTATCGATTCTTTTTTTTTTCTTTAACGATAAAAATAAATTCGAGGAGACAAACATATCGATCTGTTTTTTTTAATTCACGCATACGATGATAAAATATATACTTTAGTTTAATAATAATTGAACTAAAGTATATTTAAAGTATATTTAGTGTATATATATAACTTAGAATTATTTTTCAAGAATATATTTTTTTTTAAATTTTATTAATATATTAATTGTCGCATACAACAATCGTGAATTCAAAAATTATTGCAATTTTTACAAATAATTTATACTAATTGTATCTTTTTTTTTGGTCGTGACTCAACAAATTTAAATATATAAATATAAAAAATATGATAGTAAACAAATTATTTTTCTGCTTAACAATTTCGTTCGATTTTCATATTTGGTTAGCGATGTTCTAGGAAATTTGCATAGCATTAGTTAAAATAAAAATTAAAAGTTCTATATATATATATATATATATATAGATAGATAGATAGATAGATAGGTAGTATAATATAGTAGGTTCGCGAATCTCCGACTATCCGATTAACTAATGCCCTAACAAGTACACTGAAAGCAATCTCGCTCGAGGCAATGCATTTTATTCCGATATCGAGTTAGAATCAACGCAGTTATTGCACACCACTTCCAACGGAATGTATTTAATTATTATTGGATTTACCGTTTACGCCCTATGTGAGATAAATTTAGTAAAAGGATTAGAAATATATATATCAAGTTAATTGGTCTGCACAGTAGTAGCATTTTGTTAATAATAAATAATTATAATCTCCTGAATTATCTTTGATCGATCTCGTACGTCTACCACTCCCCTCCCCCATTATGTGGCGGCGGAGGGGTGTTATATTCCGTCACATATTATTTTGCAATGGGAAAATGATATTACTCGATTTTAAATCAATATGCGTATTTCGATTTCTATAATATCTCACATAAATAATGAAAAATAATACATAATATAATATTATCATAATTTTGAATATCAAATACACATCACGCGCGACGAAGCATCATCGAAAAACGTGATTTCATTGTGAAAATAAAATCATCGATTACACGAATAATTACGTTCGCATAATATGAGAATAATTATTATTTTTCTTTTGTAAATTTATAATATAAATACGTGATCGTAATTATTATTACTATTATTATTATTATTATTATTTTGTACAGATATATCACGCGAAGTGGACACGAAAATAATTTGAAAACTTTTACGCATGCATACATGTATTTATTGCATATATATATATAGGGTGAGGCAGACGTTGTGTACCATAGGGATTATAGGCGGTGTCTCAAACACATTACTTAATTGCTAATCTCGTAATTCAATTTGTTGCACGACTTTTTTGCCCCACCCTTTATATAATATATATTTTATCCTTTTTTTTACTTCTCTTAATCAAAAAAAAAAAAAAAAAACGAATGAAATAGCATTCAGAAAAAAAAAATACGTCATTTAATCGGAAAACAAAAATCATTAATTACACGATCAATATCATTCGTTGTGTATCGATTAAAAAAAAAAAAACAATGAAAATACAAACATCCGTGTATCGCGTCATTATTATTATTATCATCATCATCATCATCATAATCATTATCTACGTCGTCGTCGTCGTCGTCGTCGTCATAATTATTATTTTTGTGCAGAAATATCACGCGGAGTATACTCGAAAATAAATTGAAAATCCGTGCACATACACACTTATATATTAGACACACACATCCATACATATATATAATATATAATGTATGTATATAAGTAAGGAATATTTTGTTCTCTCTTTATACATACGATCCCTGCATTATAGAATGCCATGTGGGCATATATAATACATATGATGGGTGGGTGAGTGATTGTGGGTGGATAGAACGGTGGGGGGGGGAGGTATATGCGTATTATGTAGAAATTTGTGTTGTCCTCTTTTTTTCTTCTTCTACTATTTTTCTCATGTCAGTATGAATGCATTTACACATACGTATGTAGGATACGTATTATTATTGAGCGTTTTGCAGGCACGTGTATAATATATGGGCCGTTTATACACGCGTCATACGTACAGATGATGGTCGTCGTTGTTCTCGTCATAGTAGTAGTAGTAGTAGTGTAGTATAGTTTAGTATAGTATAGTATAGTGAAAGCGACGGAAGTCGAGTGCTCTCTGAACATCATTGAAAGTGCTCGAGGCAATCGCAATCTGGCCGACCCTTGTGCGTCTATTTCGGTCAATTTAACGCCATCGGGTGGACAATTGAAACGACGAGACGGTGTCGGTGGTGGTTAAAAAGAATGCGAGATGATCAACCGGTAGGGCTATCGTTTATTACGTGCCCCTTTTCAAAGAATTCCTCTTATCATTTCACTTTCTTTTCACTCATTCATTCATTCATTTATTCATTTACTTCTCATATTCAATCGTTCACTAACTCGCTCACTCTTTTTCTGTCATTCTTTGTTTTTTTTTGTTTTTTTTTTTTCATCTATACCCTGCATCGAGAAATCACACAAGTTTTTTCGTATACGAAATAGAAAAATTTAACGAATTTATTTGTTTTTTTTTTGTTTTTTTTTTTTAACTTGTTCCTATATTAAAATTTTCTACTTACTTTTCTTTTTGGTTAAATATTAATCTTATGATGCGGCGTGTTATATGTTTTAAACGCGTTGAAGTAGTGGTAAATTTGATTAATATTGTCGGGACAAGTGAAATTATTTTTCATAAGATTTTGTAATTTTTAATATATGGAAAAAATATTGTTATTATTTATTTATTTAGAAATTAAATACTTACAGTAGTGTTATAGTAAATGAAATACTCTTGTAGTGCTATCTGTTATAATTTTATGCACGACATGTTTGTGGTAACAAAAAAGATATTATTATAAACTTTTATTTATTTGTTTGATATAAAAACAGTGTTTTATTACTTTCAATGTAAATTACAAACAAATTCGTACATTACTCATTGGTTGTTCCAATGAAGAAATATGAAATATGGTTGAGCGTAGAAAACTTTTAGTATGATATTCAAACTTTGTCGAGTTACAAACGATATTTAATGACAGTATTCATCATACCATAAATTTTTGATTTATTTCCTTTACGAAAGGTAATTTATGTATCACGTACATTGAATACAAATATACACTTTTATATGATATAACACAGATAAAGTAATGATAACAAAAAAATAGGTCGTATATTTTTTGTATTATTTTTTTTTTTCCCCTAAAGGATCACGTAATATATCTCGGTGTGGAAATACGTAATTAAAAGTATTTAATTAATTTTATTAACGAATATTCTCTATACAAGATGAGTAAGTACGTTTCAAAATAGAAATACTCATTAAGCTGGTGAAAACTGTTTCGTTGAAAAGAAACCTTCGAATTTTGTCATTAAAATTTGATCCAATTGTAAGATTCAAATGAATAAAAAAATAATCTCACAATAATTTATAATAAATATCTAATATTATATGTAGCATATATACTTAATATACTTTATATTAAATATTATCATTATACATATTACATATTTTAAATTATATTC
>NW_014569575.1:282511-293719 GCF_001313835.1 Polistes canadensis
ATATATTAATTCTATATTATTTGTGTGTTAATAAAACAAAAATTATATATTTAATATAATCTAACATATATGTTAAATATTTCTTCACCTCTCTTTCTAATAAATATCTAACCTAACCACGTTACTTTTTTTTCAGATATCGACGAGTGTTCGATCGACAATGGTGGTTGCAAGGAAGTATGCGAAAACACAGACGGCAGTTTCTTCTGTGCTTGCGACGGTGACGAAAAAACTCTCTCCACCGATGGGAAAACTTGCTTGGGTAAGTTTTCATCTATCCATCTTTCTCTTCTCATACTCAAACTCATTCGCTCTTTCGTTCACTCAAGCCGTACAATAATTTTCTCCAACCCCGAATATGATTTCCACTTTTCGTTTGACACGGGAAGAAGGGTTGGGTGGTTAGATTGGAAGGGGTGAGGGGAAGGGCGTGGAAACCCATGCATCACTCTGGCTCTGAAAATACCATAATGTACAGCGCGATGTAGGAATGGAGGGTTAGGGGGTAGGGGTAGGGGAAGGGGTGGAGAGGGTGAACAGGGAAAGGTGAGATGGAAAGCCTAGCTACGTTGTGAGAGAAAACATTTTAACTCCCACCTCACCCTCTCTCAACCCCCTTCAAACCCCCCTCCCCCTCCTATCCTTTTCCCTACCCTTCCCCCTGCAGTACTACTCTCTTCTCGTTCATTCTCTCCCTCTCTCATTCTCTTTAGGTTGAGTACGTACATCGTATAATAACGTATCGCGAATAAATTTTCTTACAAGCTTGGTTTGATAAACGACCTCGTGCTTTTACGATGAATACCGGCGTGGTTCCATGATCGAGCCGTATAATCTAGCTGAACAATATCCCGGGGCAGTGATAAATTTTGTATTGCAACGTTTAATCGATGCGTTAGGCTCCTCTACGTACGCATATGCATGCATGTATTTATGTACGTAGATATATTTCTATCTCTCTCTCTCTCTCTCTTAATTTCTGTTTAGACGTATCTCTATCTTTCTCTAATACGGATTTGTTATCATTGGTTAAAGGTTTATATGGTTTATATGGTATACTTAATGAATACTTTCAGATGTTGTTAAGTTTAACAATAAATATTTATGAATAATTAATAATTAATAATATATGATGTTTATATACAAAAGAGGTAAAAGTGAATATCGATAAATGTAACACAATTGTTATGATAATTAATAATAATGAATAATATAATTTTCCGTAAATCCGCCTCGTATTTTATTCGTTTATGGTAATAACGCATTTACGTGGATGGGTTGATAAAGTTTATTAGCCTAAACCACAGAGACCATTCCTTTTTTTTGGTTAAATTTATTAAAATTGTAAATTTGACAGAAAACAAGAATGAAAAGAGAGATATTATTATTATTTTGTTTTATCGAGAGGATGGAAACTTTTTCATCCACCCGATTTAAGGTTTCGTGGGAATGGGTTAATTATATCATTGTTATTGATTAGGATTGTTTTTTGATTTGTTTTTTTTCGTGTGTTTTATGAATAATATAATACGTAAGATATTATGAATTATTTTGACAATTTTTTATTCATATCACATGTTATATATCGTTGATTTCTTTTTTTTTTTAAATTTATATACACTGTAGAGAATTATCGATAGAATTTCATTGGAAAGTTTAGAACTCGTTAGTAATATACAATATCCGTTTTGAAAGATCTTTTGTTTAATCTCTTTGATGGCTATTGGGAAAAGGAAAATTTGCAATCAATATTATAGATCATTAGGTAATAAACGTATTGAATATCTCGATTCTATGCGAATTTAATGTTGAAATGACTGGAATTGTTGAATCGTAGTCGATGAATATATTCGATTTCTATTCATAAAGGGATGAAAAACGAGAGAAGGGAATAGATAGATAAAGAGAGAGAGATATATAGAGATACAGATAGAGAAATTGAGTAGTGGAAAACGGATGTTCATGTTGAACAAAACTCGTCAAATAATATGTGAGAGATATGAAAAAAAATATTTTTCAACAACGTGTTTTTCAACGAACAAATTTTTTGCGACACGACGGCGGCGGAATTGATTTCGAATTTGTCAAAATAATATTGAAAGGTTAAAAGAAAAGAAAAAATATAATTCAGACATTTTTAAACATCACCACGTCTCATTGATTAATTATTATAATATTTCGAACGACAAGACGTATCACGATTAATTATTAACGATGCACATCATTTGATTGATTTTCTTTGCAGATATAGACAATGTTGTTTGTCCAGCATTAAATCCCGCGGGAAGGGGTTACCTGATGTGTTCACGAATGGCCGGACCAAAATCATGGCGAGGTAGACGAAAGATTACTAATCATCCTGGTACCAAATGTTTCCTCAAATGTCCCCATGGTTATCAGCTCCATGGGGAATACGAGCTCACGTGCCAATCCGATGGTACTTGGGATGGCCCGAAACATGGTGAATGTGTTAGTAAGTAACTTTTGTATTTTTTTTTGTTTTTCTTTCTATCTAAGACTTGTAGAGTTTATAGTGTTGTTATGCGTTTATTATGGTGGTATATGTATGTTTATTTAAGATATTAAGATCGTGTAAAAGTTGTGTCTAAAATGTGTGTTAAAAGAATCTCCGAATTGATATATTTTTGATATCGAAGTAATGCGAGAAGTACAAAATTATAATTTGATTTGACATTATAAAATCACTCTTTAGAACATTAATTAGTATAATTATCTTATTGCATTATTTATTAGAAAATTTGTCTTCAATTACTAACACGTAAATGTACGATTATCGTTACAAGAGAAATCGAATATCCGTTTTAGGATTAATTTTGTTAAATCATTTTTCAATCAATTTTTGTACACACATATCTGTCTATTTTTCCATCATTCTTTTTCTTTTAACATTTACCGTACGCGATTTCACCAGTATCTCAAAATTCTATCTAACAGAAGAAATGGTAGTGGAATAGATAAAAATTGAACTGACCAGAATTGATATTAAAGTTTTACAGATATTTTGTTTGTGTGTGCCATGTGCAAAGATCTGTGACGTTAGTTTTAAAACAAAACAACAGAAAAATGAATGTTCCAAAAAGATTTTATTTGGATGGGAGGTTATTTTGCTTGTATTTGTTAGTCCTTGTTTTGTTCCTATTTTTTGTGTGTACTATATCACATACACACACTCACGCACAAACGTATACAGATACGATATCGTAGTTTACAGAAACGTTACGTGATACCTATTCTAGATCGAGTTAGCCAGCGTGTGGTCATAGTCCGTGTTGCATACGAAAATAATCGACGACACAGACCGCCGGCCGATATTAAATTTTTATCATGGATCGTGTCACCTCGACGCAAGCGGTCTACGTTATCGAAAAATAGAAAATGTCGTTGAAAACGTTCACCGTTCGATGCAATTTCCCTTTTTTTCTGTCCCTTCTTCCCCTGTTCCTTTAATTCTCTCTCTCTCTCTCTCTCTCTCTCTCTCTCTCTTTTTATGTAACTAGAAAATCCTATCCTCTTACTTTATCTTAAATTTCCGTTGTAATAAAAGTTCCTGTTACTGAATTTTATTAACAATTTAAAATTGAAAATTATGATTTTTATATTACATATACACACACGTATTCATAATATTAACATTTAGGCACATATATTTGTAAACATGATGGTTTTAATACGTTGTATATATATGTATATGTTTGCATATATGCATGATTTTTTTTTTTTTTTTATTATAAATTGTTAATTAGTTTGAAATTTCACATGAGAAAAAATAATAACGAGCGTGTCTCTTTGATATCATTTTAGTTTTTCGAAAAAATCGATGCAAAAGTTTTTATCATTTTTTAAATTTCAATTGTTTATAAATAAATTGTTAATTTATTATCAATGCGATCTCCAAAAAGATTGAAAACAATGTCTGTCGTTTCGTGATACAAGTTTTTCAACAAAAAAAAATGTAAAAAAAAAATTGTTTATAACAATTTGTTTATAACAAATGAATAAACAATCGTTATCGATGCGACGAGAAAATCAAAAAGTATAGATCGTTTAAAATTCTAAGAAACGAAAAAATTTCATATAAAAAATATATTATATAATATTGTTTATAATTAATTATTAATTAATTATTATTAATAAGTTAACAAAACGTAGAATTAATTATTCTTTAAAATGATCTTTGTTTCGCGTTTCTACGACCATTAGTTCCAAAAATATTTGTATGTAAATATTAGACGTTTATGTTTACTCATTGACCTATATCATTTCTTAGAATTCATTGATAAAACTAGTGGCCTACATAAATTCTTGGAAAACTACTAGGTTACTACGAACATCTGACCGTCGTAGTAAACACTTTTTACTCTAATACTATTACGTTTACTACGCCCCCTATGCGCATACTACGAGACACAGGTGTAAACCAATTTTCAATGGCAATATTTCAAAGACGATATCTCCGGAACCAGACATCGTAGAGACATGATTGAAACACCATTTTAAAGGGGAAAACACCCTCTTTATATATTTATATACTCAAATATTATCCTTATATTATAAACGATATTTTAAAAATAACATAAACGGGTATACACACGCATATATTTTAAAACTTTAAAAAAAATTATTATAAAATTTATTATAATGATAATACGACATACAATATTAAAATATAGACAAATATTACTTATGTTGGTTCGATAAATGATTTATTGGCCAATCGATATGACACATATTTTATAAGAAATATTCTAATAATACATAATCATATGGGAATAGTTATGTTAGATGCTCAATATCATGTAATTTGAATTATTTTGTATTCTAGGATACAGTAAGCCAAGATTGGAATGTCCAAAGGATGTCGTAGCAGAATTACCACCAGGACGAGACGAAGCTTTCGTGACGTTCGATCAACCCTCGACAGATCTTGATTGGTTCCGTTACGTACGATCTAAACCATCCTGGGGTACAAGATTGGAAGCCAATTTGAAAGTTGGTACACATGAAGTTAACTTTTTTGCGAGACACCCGGTATCGAAGAAACAAGCCAGCTGTGTATTGCGTATCATCGTCAAAGGTGAGTTAGTTAGTTATTCGTCGTGTTGCTTCTAATTATATACTTGTTAAACCGTTTCAAAGTAGAAAAACCCCGTACAAGTAGTAAACTTGATATTTCACATTTCGTTTAGTCTTTTACTGGTAAAATATATTGAAATAATTTTCATTACGAATACACAGGGCCGTGTTAAAAAAGCAACTACTGTAATTATTACAACCTATACTATTATACCTGCACAATTATATTTATATCACCAATACACTTTTACTTCGTTTGTTCGTCGTTCACATTCGTTTATGTATTATATTATATATTATTTAGCATCGTACATGTATATTGTAAAACAAGTGAAATTTTCAATTCGCATTTCGTTCAACGATAAATCGTGGACTATCGATCGTTACAAAT
This sequence comes from Polistes canadensis, assembly GCF_001313835.1. NCBI lineage: Eukaryota > Metazoa > Arthropoda > Insecta > Hymenoptera > Vespidae > Polistes > Polistes canadensis. Next base: position 287,997 of record NW_014569575.1, read on the forward strand.
TTGGTTAAAAATTTGTTCGTTCTCGTATACGCGTTACATAGATAGATTAAATAGTCGTTTGTTAAACGTAAGCCTATCAAATTATATTTGAAAGAAAAGTAAATAAATAAAAAATAAATATGCGTCACGATAAAAAATAATCGGCTTGTGCATATATATATATATATCTTTTTTGCAAAAGTATTAAAAAATGATATACATAATTAACAAATGAAAATTCTAAAAAATATATAACTTAATTATACTTATCGAAAATAATAATTCCATCAATACAAACAACATCTTATATATGCTCAAAACTTAAACTGTTCACGTACGATTCATAGAAGTAACATCTTGCAGGTAAATACAATACATATGTACAAATACATATACGCGGATTGTTGTTGTTGTTGTGTTGTGTCTCCTTTAAGGATTTTGGTGGAATAGAATGCGTGCACCGGTGCATGCACGTGCTCTGCCGTGATATGCAAATTTGTGGTGACTTGAGAATTGTTAAGTTACTACTACGTAAGGATGCTTGTTCATCCTCAAAGAAGAAGTATTATATCTACAAAGCCACCGTTAATCTCGGCCACTGAACGCTCTCCTTTCAAAAGGATTTAATTAAATGCGTTTCTGGAACATGCCTTCCCACAATGCCGGATACGAACGAACAAACGATGAGTTGGGTGGATCGGTAAGGTGGAAGTAGAAGATGGGCGGGTGGGGTGCGAGGATGATACGGATACGAATACAGGGAGGTGTGGATAGAGAATTGTAAAAGGGAAGGGGAAGGTGGGGTAGGGGGTTAAGCATTGCTCGACCGCGAATCAGATAATTCGATGAGTCTAAGCAAACGCGTTCGGCCAACTCAACATTGCAGGATGCTAGATTTCCTCAAGGAATTTCTCATTCCTCAATCTCCACCCCACCCCATCCCCTTTTCGTTCAACCATTTCTCAATCTTCTGTTTCTCCATATCTCTCTCTCTCTCTCTTTTTCTATCTGAATCCATCTCTATCTCACCTTACATTCTTATTTAATAAAAATATATAACAAGAGTGGTACGGGTTGATTGAAACAAACAAAAAAATAAATAAAAAAAAGGATAATACATAACTATCGAGTAGTGGACGGGTACAAACTTTTGTCGATAACATGAGAAAATTTCTCTTTTTTTATTGATTAATTTTTGACTCCTTTTGATCTCATTATATCGATATTTCATTAAATGCATCTATATTCCCCACCCACCCCTTCAACCAGTCTGGTATTCTTTTCTTGCATTGCAATGGGAGCTTGGGGAGAAAAAGATAAACAAAAGGAAAAAGGATAAATGTGTTAATATTAATAATAATAATAATTGTGAATTTTGCTTAACGATTCATTGTTAACGAAACAATTCAAAAAGGAGCAATCAAAGAATTCGATATTAATAATTCGGTTATTTAAAATGCATAACAATAATAATAATAATATAATGTAATTTTTGTATTAACTAAAATAAAACAATAATTTTGATATTGAAATTAAATATGGAATATAATTATAAAATGAGAAGAAAGGTACGCATTAAACGTGTATACGAAAGTCTCGAATATCAGAAAAGTGACAGTAGGAAAAGGGATAAAAGCGAGTTTATCCTCAAGAGGGCAAATACAATGGGAAGTTTACCTTTCCGTTTCGCTTTGTATCGTTTCAAAGCGGGCATATAATATCTACGTTTACAATTAGTAACGAGAATGCAGGAGATGTGGTCGACGCATGCAAATTTCCTCACCCTCACCCTCACCCACACCTCTCCACTCTCTCTCTCTCTTTCTCACATTTATTCTCGTTCTCACTCTCTCTCTCTCTCTCTCCCTTCATCCTTCTCTTTCTCTTTATTTCAAAGTAGTTACTCTTAGTGAGCACTGCGATTTAATTAAATACGTCACCGGTTGGATACGAACGGTTCCTTCGCCACAACGAAGAAGTTACTACTTCAAGTTACTATTATTTGGATAATTCGACGAGTATGGTATATAACTGAAACGTTTTACTAACATTTTCAACGATTTTTCTTTTCTTTTTTTTATTCTTTCTTTATTTCTTCTTAACGACAATTATTTTCTTAAGGACTCGCGAAAAGTCTTCTATTTTAAATGTCACTTCGTTAATTGATAGTAACAGAGGTACCTTTGTCGCGAAAATGATGACACACCGTTACCGTGTACCTGTTGCGAGAGAAATAAAAAAAAAAAAATAAAAGAAAAAATAAATATGACACCACGTTCGCGTAAACTGGCAAAAGGTTAATACGTTGTCGTAAAAATGACTCGTAGTAGTAATAACTCGCGTTAAATTTGTAACGACGATTTTTAAGTGCTGCATTTTAAGCTTCACACTCCTCCCTCTATCTCCTACCCTCCTTGTTTCCTCATCTCTTTCTCTCTCTCTTCTTTTCTTTTAATAATTAAATAAACGAACGATTAAATATAAACTGATTGCTTGAATATCGAAATACGTTGTTGTTTTTCGTTTATTTTCAAGCAACGTTTAGCGACAAATATTATTAAATTATTATAATATTATTTATATACACATATATATATATATATATATTGTCTCTCGTGAAAGCTTTGCGTTATTTTATTCGAGAAAATATGTAAGCCTTTGAAAATAACATTAACCATTATTTTCTGTTCGTAATGTATCTACGTAATGCGCGTATTACATATCATTAATAATTAAAAGGGCATAATCTTTTTTTTTTTTGATTTTCTGATATTATGATAAATAATATATGTTATTAGTAATATCATATAACGAATAATATACGTGTCATTTGATTCAATAAAAAATAAATAATAGGGAGAAACACATAGAAATGGCAGATATTAATCTTGATTTAATAAAATAAATTAATAATTAAATTTGGAAAGAAATTGCGAAAGAAATGTAAAAAAAAAAACAGAAAAAAATACGCCAAAAGAAGTATAACTTAAAAAAAAAAAAAAGAAAAAGTACCTAAATGTTTATCATATTCAAAGTTCGATCGTTCAAAACTTATACTTCAACTTTCTTTATTTTGTTAGTTTGTGTTTTTTTTTTTGTCAGTTGGTCTCTATTCAAAGTAATTCGAACGAACGAACGTACCAATTAAACGTCTACTCGTTCGGCAACATACCAATCACAACGATGCAAAGTTTTTCGAAAGCGGAACGAAACGAAACGAAACGAAACGAGACGAAACGAAACGAGGAAAGCTTTTCTACGCTTCGTTTGATCGCGTAGAGGAGGACTTTCCACAAAGCTCCTGGCGTCGTTGGTGCTATTCGTCGTCGTTTCGAGTAGTATGAAAGTTTACGCGCTAAGGAGCCTCGTTAGAGTCATGAACGAACGAACGAACGAGAACGACCATGATAAGTATAGAGACCCTAGGTTCTACTAGCCAACCGCGTACCCAGAATATGCCAAGCGAATTATTATTGTTAGAATGGTGCCCCGTGATAATGAAAACTTTTGTTCTCGAGTTGAAAACCATTCTATTATTTTTCTTTACCAACGGTAGGACCTCAAATTTCGCGTTTCGGCTAATTTTAATATCATTTTAAATAAGTTATATATATATATATATATATATATATATATATTTAATTTGTATACTTGTATATGTGTATTATTAATATTATAATTTTTGTATATATATATATATATATATTTCATTTTTGTGCATTTTTATCGTGAAGATATTTTTTTTCTTTGTTTTTTTTCCCCTTCTCGAATTACAAACACATTTCGTTTCTATTAATTTAAAGATATTATAATTTTCAAAGGGCTTTGTAGAAATATTTAATTTCTGTTTATACATTGTTAGGATATTTATATTCTAAATGGTCAACGATTAAACGGTCGTGTTTACTAATTTGAAAAATTTATTTTTTAATTAATATTATCTCTATATTTTAGTATGATTATTTTTTGATCAATTATGTAGGGTAATTTTCTATGACGTTGTATTGATCTTGATTGAAAAATAATTTTCTACGTGTTACATTATCTCGTGATATATTTTTTGAAATAATTTATAACGTCACCATACTCTTCTAAATAAATTTAAATGGCTACTTAAGTAAGTAATGAATTTTTTCAATGATATTTTTTTTAAATAAAACTAATCTCGAGATGGTTTTTTTTTATTTTCAAATTACAGAAGGTGAAGCGCCAAAAGTTAAAGATTGTCCAAACGATATCGAAGTGACTGGTAAAAATGGTACATCGATAACATGGACGGAACCAATCTTTACGGACAACGTTAAAGTAACACGGATAAACAGCAACGAGGTAATAAAATATAATTAAACTAACATTACGACATATATATTTTATTATAATATTATTAATGAGAGAGATAGAAATATTAAAAAAAAAAAAAACAAATTCGATAGCAAAATTTGAACCGTAGTAAAAAATAAAGTAGCAGGATAATTATGCGATTAATAAGAATGAACATCGTAAATTTACCGATGACATTTAACGAAAATTTATTTCGAACCCTTTAACCGCACCACGAGAACGGGCCAATTAACGCGGGCTAATGAAGATTATCGTTTGCGCCATTTTCGTGAGAACGATAAAAATTAATTAAGGACGGACAGAAGGAAGGACCTGAAACGTTCAACCGAACGTTCCAAGTTCATTCTCTAAGGGATCGGAGAAAGAAAAGGAGTAATAATAAATTAAAAATTTTCATTTCAATATTTTTTCAGGAATAAATTCAAATGTATAGTTTTTTATTTATATGAAAAAATTAGAGAAAGTAATGAAAAAAAGTGAAGGGAACGAATGAAAAGATTTGAAAAGTTCAACCAAATATTTCGCGTTTATTTTTCGTTGGACCAAAAAGGAAAGGTACAGTAATAAAAAATATATGAATATATAATATAAAAAATATTATATATAAGAATAATAAAAAGAGAGAGAGAAGATATATATATATATATATATTTTTTTTTTAATATACATAAAAACTTAGAAGTGAATGAGAAAAAGAAGTAGAAGTAGAAGAAGTAGAAGTAGAAGAAGAAGTAGAAGGTTGTTGAAAATTTTACGGGCTTAATTAACCACGACTACCCGGGACGGGTCGGTAATATTAATTACATAGCAAGATGCTTTACTTCCAAAATGGCGGTGCTTCCGCTCATCCACCTAAGATATTTAAAATAAAGCATAGAAAATATAATAATTGACAAAGATGGATAGATATTTTGTTTGTTTGTCATTATAAGATGTTAGTTTTAATAAATAACATCCTACAATTTCGCGTATTAACGGAAAACGTTATACGGTTCAATTAATTGTACTGATAAGTTACGGAATCGATACGAAAATTATACCTTTTAAAGTCATTAACGTTATATTGCCTCGTGGTAATATTCGTGTTTAATGGCCGATATAACGGCAAGCTCGCGTCTGACAAAGGACTACGATGCTTCATAAACGTATGCAAATTTTACAGTAGTAAATACTGTTCAAACAACGTCACGTTCTATATATACAGGATAAATCAAAAATAGATGAACAGTAAACGATAAGATTTATTTTTGAGATTACACATAGGATTACATTAATTAATATATACAATGTGAATTTTTGAATAAATAATTACTATATTTATATTTGTATTTTATACAATAATATTCTTACAATACAAAAATAATGAAAATTTTATCCAAAAAATAAAACAAAATATTATAAAA
>NW_014569575.1:293764-299328 GCF_001313835.1 Polistes canadensis
TATATATATATATATATATATATTTACATGTGTGTATTAGTTCGCGCGTGCCAGTTATAATGTTGTTTCACAAAGGAAACGATATAGAGAGAAGCAAAGCATAATACCACCCTTCCTTTAATCCTCTTTTACCCTTATCCTCCCCACCCTCTCACCTCGTTGTCTAATAAACAGATACACTAACACATGGAACAAAATCGTGCCCAGATTTCACGAATACAAAGTAAATCGCTAATGTGTACTTTCTCATTAGTGTTTCAAACTATAATAAATAAAGATTACAATTCGGTGTTGTGTTAATTTGCGTTAGATGATAATCCATAAATTCTCAAGGCCCTTTTCGAAAAGAATTTTCGTATTTTTTGCAATCGGAGATAAGTTGATAGGTATATATATGTATGTGTATGTGTATGTAACTATATATCAACATTATATTCTCGTTTTTGTCGAGTAAAATTTCGGATTAACGTGAGGTAGAGAGAGTGCTTTAACAGATCGAGCAAACGAGAAGATAATATCACGTTTCCACCGAAAGCTCGTTTGCTGCTTTCATAGTTACAAATGGTAGGAAAGTTTCTTTTTTTTTATCTTCTTTTTTATAAATTTTTTTTTTTTTCTTTTTTATTTGGAAAGTAAAGTCGTGTATTTGAATTTGGACGAGGAATTAAAACGTTTTGCCCGCATAATTTCGTTGGAATATTTTCACAATCCTTATCAAATGGAAAAGGATATATTTATTATTTTATTTTATTTTATTTTATTTATTTTTTATTTTATATCTTGAAAATAATATATCGGTGATTTAGCATTAGTTTGACTACAACGAGTTCTACTTGTTAATAAATGAAACTTTTTCTAATTTCTTTTTTTACATATGCATAACACACTCGTAATAATCGAGTTTCCTGATATTATTTGCGTCGAATGTAAAAAAAAAAAGGGAATTCTGTTCATAAAGAAAATAAAGAAACAAATATTAAAATTAAATGAAAGGTTATATTATGTGTGACACAGGGGGAAATATTTCAAATCGTTGAAAAACTAAATCGTCATTTTTAAGAAGATCTCAAATTTATTTGACGAGAAATATAGTCAATTAAAAGAACACGTGTTTCAATTAAAATGTGCATTTGGTATAATCGTGTTTTCGAAATTATCAACGTCGGAGGGAATGCAATAAAAAAAAAAAGATATTTAACTTTTATGTAATAACCAAGAGAAAAAGAGAGAGAGAGAGAGAGAGACACACAGTGAGATAATATTGCTGAATTAAAATTGTAATTTTGATGGAATAAAAAATATTAATTGATAAGAAAAAAAAAAACAAAACAAGATGAAAATTTAATTAAAAGGAATATAAATATGCACTCGCAAATGTGCACTCGTGATAGTCGTCGATTTGTCGAGAAAATTATCAATGTCGAAAGGAACGCGATAAACAACAAAACAAAAAAAAGGTATAGTATTCAATTTTAATACAAATGTCGAGAAACGGTGAAATTAAATCGCGATTTTTATCTAACTATATATAAACGTAACTTTATAATAAAAAGAAAAAAAAAAAGAAATAACAAATAAAAATTCACGAATAATTGTAAATAATAATCGAGACTTTTCGAAAGGACGATTTACAAAAATTGAATTAAACGAACAAAAAGAAATAAAAAAAGAAAAAGGATTGAAATTGCGAGTCAAACGAAACCGGATGAAATAAAACAAATTTTCTAATGAAAAAAAATAAAGACGTGTGGGGGGGGGGTAAAATAAAATATTATTTTCTTTCTCCTTTAAAAATATTTTTCAAAAGAAAGAAGTATGTATATAGTTAACTGGGAAAATAACTTTATAGACGATGTAAACTACGTAAACTTTTGAGAAAATAAATTCGTATGAACTGCAACGATTCGCAACAGTGTTCTTTGAGTAACGGAAGATGGGAACAACGACCCATGTAACGAGGAACGTGAAACGAGAACTCTTCGAGAAGCATCGATATATACATATACATATATATACTAACCTTACTACTAACTATTTTCTGAATTAGTCTCGTTAACCAAACTCGTATGTGAGAGGAGGAGGAGGAGGAGGAGGAGGAGGAGGAGGAGCAGGAGGAAGAGGTAGATTTGAGTTCGATATATCGATTGGATTCTTCGATATTTGGCACGTAACCCTAAATGCATATCCGTTCTTCGAAAATTTCGATTAATTTACCCCTCCTGCTCCCCTCCTCCTTCTCCTCCTCCTTCTCTTACATTCAATCGTTACTATTATTAATGATAATTATTATTCTAATATAAGGAATGAATCATTAAAATAATAAAATTGAATTATATTAATTTTTCAATTTATTTTCTTATTATCGCGAAGAATTCTTTTTTCTTTTCTTTTTTTTTTTCGGATGAATTTTATGAGAAAAACATTATAATAATAATAATTATAATTATTATATTATTTGATAAATTATTTGTAACGTTTCAAGAGAAAGATCTTTGTGTTGAATTCGTTTCAGTAATGCGTTTAAAGGGTCAGACATTTCGTGTTTATCCGAGAAAATTTAACTACGTAGATAATAATAATAATAATAATAATAATAATAATAATAATAATAATGATATCAACGTCGAGTACAATTGGGAAGAGTTTATGCAGATAGTTACCAACTCTTAATGATCTTAAATCGAGTTAATTTATTCAGAAGATTGTCATTTAGAAATAAATAAAAAAACAAAAAAAAAAAGAAATAAATTTTCTATTCTTCAACGAACAAATAATTGATATTATTAAAGATCTAGATATTATCTTTATTATCGCTTACATACAAAATAAAATTTTCCAAAAATTGAAATCCAAATCCATTTCAATTACATCCAATGAATGTTTAAATCGTGTGATCACTTTGAGATGGTAAATCCCTCCCACTCCCTGTGTCCGATGCATAACTAATTCCACTTGTTAATTGTGTTCTCGTGTAAGTAAGTAAGTAAGTAAGTAACTAAGTAAGAAAAAGAACCAAAATAATACATTATCTCGTTAATTTTTACAGAGTCCAGGACGTCCGTTTGACGTTGGAGGACACAGAATAGAATACGAGGCTAGCGACGAAGCTGGTTGGTCGAGCAAATGCGTCTTCACTTTGGTATTACGGGCTGAATAAAAAAATATAATAATAATAATAATAATATAAAAAAAAAAAACAAAAAAGAGAGAAAAAGAAGAAGAAGAAGAAGAGAAAGGGTTTTGGGTCGTGGGTTGTGGGTTTATGGGTGTGGGTGATGATAGTAGTGGCCGAGAATAAGATGAAGAGGCACTAAAGGAAAAAAAATAAAACAGAAGGAAGAAGAAGAAGAACAAGAAGGAGGAGGAGGAGGAGGAGGAAGGAGGACGTAAAAAAGTAAGGAAAAAAAAAAAAAAAAAGAAATAAAAGAAATAAAAAAATAAAAATAAATAAGAGAAACGCGCCAAGGAAGGAAGAATAGCGATAAGGTAATATAAATGGAAATTCCGTTGAATCGCGCAAGCAAACACAAGAAGAAATAACACAGAACACCCCCTATTCACCCCCATAACCACGACCACCACGACCATCACCCCCTGCCCTCAGCTTCTCCCACCTTCCCCCTTTCCCTTCCCGTTCCGTTCCGTTCCGTACACCCTCTCCTTTTCCACCTCTTTTCGGGCTTCGTAATGGATTCCGTTTTGCGGGGTTAAACGCGACCGAATACACGAATATATCTCGGTTTTCGTGATAAGCAACCACCACTCTCGCGATATAATATCGTTGCGTTTTATATTGGAAACTTATGCGAGTCGACGTTATATTTTCTACCTTATATCTTTACTTTTCTTTCTCTCACTCTCACTCTCTCTTTTTCTCTCTCTCTCTCTCTCTTTTTCTTTCTTTTTTTTCTTATTGTTCCTTCCTCTCGTCGTTCGATATTTTTCATTTTCGTCTTACGAAATTACGATATCGGTTATTTATTTTTTTCCTCCTCCCCCCCACCCCCACCCCCCACCCCGTTCCACTCTCTCGATCATAGAATTTTATTTTATTCTTTTTCATTTAATTTTTTCTTATTCGAATCGCGATCGACGGGATGATGATGATGATGATGGGATGGTGATTTTTTTTTTCCATATAAAAAGGAAGATAGGAAAGGAAGTGTGAAAGAGGTAAAGAGAGAGAGAGAAAGAGAGAGTGAAAGAGAGAGAGAGTGAAAGATTGAGAGGAAAAACATTTTATCCGCAATCGTATCTCCCCGGTGTTAAAATCTCGTGGGAGCCACCACACACACACACACACACACACATTATATAAGATACGACTTCGATTCGAAATTGTTGCGCATCGTTGAAAGTGAAAATGAGAAAGTGTGTGTGTGTGTATGTATGAGAGAGAGAGAGAGAGAGAGAGAGAGAGAGAGAGAGAGAGTGTTGATCGAATAACTCGAGCAAATGAAACGTGTCTGCTCTAATGGAAAATGCGACGACTTTTTATGAGAATGTGGGTAATTGGAAATAAGGAAAAAAAAAAAAAAAATAATAAAATTAAAAAAATAAAATCAACACTTGTGTCGGATACCTCTTTTGATCGAAACATCTCTCTCGTGACGATATTAATAAGTAAAATTCTCTCGCCTCTCTTGTGTTTCGCGATATACTTTATTATTTTTTCTTTTTTTTTTATTTACTTTTAACTTTTAACTTTTTATTCGTTATATTTGTTTTTTACGTTCTAATCGTTAGTACGCGCTTCATCGGTTTTACAAAATTTCAAGCATTCGCGTATGGTATCCTCGATAATAATTTTAAAAATAAAAACGATTTCTTTTATTTTTCTTTTTTGTTTTTTTTTTTCTTCGAAAATCTGATTTTTTTTTTCTTTCCGAGTTTTATCGAGACTCGCGTTGTGAGCAAACAAAAATAAAAAAAGGAAATGATTTTCCAAATTTATCGAGCCGTGTTATTACATCGGACAGAATTTGCGGTTTTGCAATTTTGCGTTACATCGGAAAAAAAAATTGTGATTTCGATTTTAACGACGTGTTATTGGATTGAAGTCAATATTCCATTTAATTATATATTACAAACCACAAATTGTTGCCAAGTATTTGTAAAAAAAAAGAAAGATGAGAAATAGTACGACGAGTGATCGAAACAGTTGTTCGGTATCCGCAAGTAGTAATTAAATCTGAAAATGAAACGTGCCAAGAGATGCCAATCTTATCGATTAGAGTACATCGTTAACGAGTTGTTACTGCTAATGAACGTACACACACACACACACAGATCTATGCGTGATTATCGTCATAAATTTTTCAAACTTTGTTTTTCACTCTTTCTCTGTCTCTCTCTCTCTCTCTCTCTCGCTTCACTTTAAAAACATTTAAATATAATACCAGGTGAAGAAAGTTAAATGTAAATGAAATATAATTGATTAGGAATAATTTCAAACTACCAAACAACTATTATCTGAATACACATACCCTATATATTGTTATTTATTTTCGTCAAATTTTCGAATAAACTTCCCGACGATGAACTATAAATGCATGAGAAAGTTT
>NW_014569575.1:299383-304802 GCF_001313835.1 Polistes canadensis
ATAATATATGTAAATGGTAAGTTATATTACTTGCATATAGGAGTTTGCGAAAATTCTATCAACGCGTCTGAATGAATTTGTAAAATGAGAAATTTTGAATGTACGTATTTAAATACCAAAATACATTTGAACATATTAACGCAATATTATATCGCGAACAGTAACACCTAACTCGAATAAGAAACGGATATAATACTTTTATCGTAATGTAAGAATAAGGATAAAATAGTTCTTATAAAGATGTGAAAGAAAGGAAAATAAAACTAATATAAAATAAAATGAAATTAATAGTATTTAAAAAGAGACGAGATGAGACAAAGTTAATCTCGGAAAAAAAAAACGATCATTGAAACATAGCCGTTCGTACCTAATATTACATATTAAGAGACCAGATCGTGTCATTCGTTAAAAATAAAAAAAAACCCCTAAGAAAAAATGAGATTATAAATTAAAGAAAAAAGAAGCAGAAAATAAAGATCGTGCAGAAGTCTCTTCGAATCGGACAATACGTTTTTTTTCTTTTTTTTCGTACTTTTAATGTCCGAGCTTGATATATACATATATATATATAATACGTAAAAAATATTTACGTATACGTTCCGTACATGAGCGCTCCGTCGTTATTTTATCTCGTTTATGTAATAAACCCAAAAAAAAAAAATAAGAGTAACAGTGGAAAAGTGGAAAAAAAAGAAAGAAAAAGAACGACTGGGCGCGATCAAAAATAAATGGGGTTCCAAACGAATCTTTATCATAGGTGAGAGAGACGATGTGTTGCGCTAGAAACTCTAGTTAGCTTAACCATTTAAGATGTAATCTGTGAAAAAAAAAAAAAAAATAATGAAAAGGAAAAAAAAAAAAGCAAGAAGGAACGATAACCTAAGTGTGTAAAAAAGAAAATCAAATGGAAACAATTTTTTCTTGTTTTATTATTTATTATATTATAATACCCCTCCCAAAAACAAAAACGATCCAGCATAATAATAATCATTGTTACAGTTTAGAAAAACAAGAAGAACAAAAAAAATGGAAATTTATAGAAACGTATAACAGGCACGTGTAATAAAATATGCCGTAGTACGCCATTTTAATTGCTATAAATGTATAAAATTGAACTATATCAATTATATATGTATTGATAAAAAAGAAAAAAATGAAAAAAAGAACAGGAGGAAAGAAAATATGTCAGATAAGTTATATTTTTCGTATATAATAATCTTACNCTCTCTCTCTCTCTCTCTCTCTCTCTCTCTCTCTCTCTCTCGCTTTGTCCATCAATTTTTTTTTGTCATCGTTTTAAAATCCGTCGAGATAAACTACACGTAAATCGATTCGATCGTTAAAAGTAGTACCGGTTTTTCGAAACTTTTTAACAGACCATTTCCAATTGTATTTGTTCATGAAAAGAAGAGGAAGGGTTGGGCTGAAGTGAAGGGAAAAGGGAAAGGGAAGGGGACAAAATATTCTAACTCTTGCTCTTTTTATAAAATAAAATAATAACACGTATATATATATATATATATATATATATATACGCGAACGTTGTTTCATTTTTTTATTCTTTGTACAATTAAATAAATTCATCTCTGTAATACGTTAAATCGTAATTATTACATTTAATGATTATTGTTTCTCTTTTTTTTTCTTTTATTCTACTTCAACGAATATGTGTTGGGGGGGTTTTAATTAAATTGGTTTTTTCTTTCTCTAAATCTTTTTAATCTTTTCTTATAAATTTGTAATTAAATATCAAACGAATGATGCGTCATATCATGTTTTGTTTTTTTTTTTTTTACTTTAGACGCGTAAACGCATTGGATTCGTTGAATGCATGTATGCAAGTGCGTTTGACTAAAAATAGGTATCTCCAGGTGATAGAACACACATGGAATTGTTGAACATGATGTTAAGAAAAAAAAAAGTAAGGAACAAAGTTATAAAAATAATGGGAACAAAGTCGCGAGTAAAAGTCTCAGAAGAATAAGAAGAATAAGTTCGTTGGATGAGTTAGAAAGAAAAAAAGAAAGAGAGAGAGAGAGAGAGAGAGAGTGAAAGAGAAAAAAGAAAAATGGATTAGGAAAGAAGGCTCGATGCTAAAAGTATATCGAGTTCTGTTTGCGTGAATAAATCAAAACCCTAACCCCGGGTAGGGTACTCGGTAAAAAAGACGAGTAGGTAAATAATTCGATAAGCTCTTTTTCTTCTCCTGTTTCTTCTTCTTCTTCTTCTTCTTCTTTCTCATTTGTTCTTATTTTTCTTCTTATTTTACCTATTAAAAAAACAACTCTCCTCGTGTACACATTAATTTACATTTTTAATCTCTCACCTTTTCCATTCCATATTTCTTGATAAAATCTACGGGGATGGGCGAGTAATTGTTAAACAAAATGACAATTACTATAATCGAGAACTATGCGAGTGGATGAAAACACAAAGGTCCTTCGTTTTTCCATGCACGCGTGAATGTAATAAATAAAAAGTTACATTCAAATCAGATATTCTATTCGTTATGATAATTGATTTTATAATGAAAATATTAAATAATTTAATAATATAATAATTACATTTAAACATAAAATATTATATAATTTAATAATATTTTTTCCAATAAAAGGATTCACACATTTTTGGAAGCACACAGTTTCTTCAATTTTCAGACATTCAAATGATGGAGTTTTTCATATTGAAAAAACATAAAAACATGAAAAATGTTTCATTAAAAATTCAACGATATTCTTTTAATATAAGATTAAGATCGTAACTTTATCGATGTAGTATAAGAAACATAGATAAAACTAGTATCGAAATATTTGCTTCCTACATCGAACGAAAGTATGCTGTTTCGAAGTAAAAGAGGTCAAGGTCGTTTATGGAACGCCAACGCATTCCATTCTTCTTTCGCCAGTGAGTAAACCGATCGAGCGAAGAGGAGAGACTAACAAATATTTATTGTCTTTCTCTCTCTCTCTCTCTCTTGTTCTCTTTTATTTTTATGTTTCTTTTTCTTTTCCTTACGGTCGATTGAAAAAGGAATGGGAAGAACGCGAAGATACTCTTAAAGCACGAAATAAAAAAAATATAATATATATATATTATACATAATAATTACATATTATTATATATGTTATATATATTACATATTATATTTAATAATTATAGTTTTTTTCTTTCTTTCAATATAATTTTAATAATCAGTTTGTGACAAATTAATATTACATTATTTGCATTTTATATTGAGAAACATGTAATAATTCACGCTGGTGGAAATTTTTACCAAACGCATAAATGCGTTCATAGCAGGCACTTCAAGAATTCATTCGTAAAAGTTTAACAAATTATTATCATCTATTCCATATTCATACTTAAATTACGAATAGCTTAATAATGTTCTGTTCTCGATGGTTACTTTTTTTTCTCCCTTCTTTTAACATAATATGACGTCAGTTTTTCAAAACTTACGCAAATATTATCAGATTCGATTAATATCATCGTCAGAATTACGAGATCCTAAAATCATTTATCTATAAAATACATGGAAATTTTTATCCCGATTCCTTCTCCCGAATATTAATGGATTCAACCATTTCGAATTGAACACATACACGATGATCCATTAACGTTCTATATATAAATTAGTTCTGGTTACAATAATACACGATTCATACGTGAATAATAATAATAATAATAATAAATTAATGTTTCAATGTGTATATAACGGTAATTTAGTGTTACATTGTTTGAAACTAATTTAGAATTATTACGATGTACTGAATTAGTATCTAGAATAGATACTAAATAGATACTAAATTGTAATCTAAAGCACTCAAAGGGTAAAGCAATGACCATTCTTTTCTTCTCTTCTACCACCCCTCGCCCCCTGACCCACCACCTCACCCTACTCCTCCTATTTTTCCACTTCTCCTTTACCTACTTCTTTTTCATTCTTTTATTCTGCTTTGACTTATACATTAGTTAGAATTCTAACATCAAGCAACAACGTGTTATTATTTATCGAAAACACCTAAAGGAAAAAAAAGTTAGGAAAGTGAAACGGTAAGAGTATCTTTACAAAAATGAATAAATAATTATCGTTGTTTAGTTTTATTAATCTTCTCGTTTTCCCTGCAAACGGGATATCAATTTTCAACAATCGCGAATTTATATAAATCATTTCATCGAGAGATAATTGCTTGATTTTATTTCTATTTTTTTTTTTTCCAAGAGTAATCGATCCTCTTTATATTTTTTTGCTATACATTTCTCTCTCTCTCTCTCTCTCTCTCTCTCTCAAACTCGATTATTATTCAAAGAATTTTCATTTATGTAGAAATAAATTTGGGATATATTTGATATAGATTTTAATTGTGTTTTCAAATAAAGAAATGGAAGTTTTATCGTTCACGAGAAATTTTACGATGATATTAATAATGAATAAAAATTTAATTATTAGAAAATTTCTTTTTACGTACGGATGAATTTTTTTTATTGGGATAATAACAATCGGAATTTCAATTTTATTTGTCTTTATTTATTTTTCGTCTAGTTTAGTTTAGTTTAGTTTCGTTTAGTTTCGTTTCGTGTAAAATAAACGTGTCAACTAAGAGATTGTACAAACGAGGGAAAATTTAGTGACTCTTATCATCTCTTGGTTTTAATGAAACCTAAGAATAGCCAAGAATTGAACGCGACGATTAACGTAAAAGCTGTTCAATTTACCTAACTGCTCTTCGTCTTATTCCGAAGTGGTTCGACCCATTTTTCGAGTTCCCCATCTTCTTCTTCTTCTTCTTCTTTTTATTCTTCTTCTTCTTCTAGTTGTTCTTAGAAAGAATTGACTTAAATATATCGTCGATGTATGCGCGATAGTTGGAAAATATTTTTATAATCATTTCGTAGAAATCATTTCTATTCGTTTCTTTTTTTTTTATTTTATTTATTGAGCCTGTACCCTCCCCCCTTTCTCGAGTCTTTATATTTATTTATTTATTTATTTTACGGTAATAACAACCATTTTCCTTTTGATAAATATCAATCAATATGATATTAAATAATAAATGGAGATGAGTTAGGCGAACGGGATTATGATATTTAATCGAGTTGCGAGAACGAGGACACACGATGCCACACATGCGAATATCTTCGTCCATCAATTTATCTCTTTCTAGCATTAAATCTACCGGGTGAAGCATTAAACACGAATAACTCGATTATCATGGAAATGGAAAATAAAATATGTCAGTAAAAAATTACTCGCTTGACCTATGAATATCATAATATATATGAATATATATGACTTATAAATATATTATATTATATACAGTTTTTAATGCATCGTATTGTTAATTTTATTGGTTTTTTTTTTTTTACAAATTTCATACTTGACGACTCAATATATATATATATATATGCATTTGTATTT
>NW_014569575.1:305922-316363 GCF_001313835.1 Polistes canadensis
AAAAAAAAAAAAAAAAAAAAAAGAAAAATGTAGCAAGTCGGGTGTTAATGGAACGATCATATAAACCATAAACAAGAGTGTCTACGTTATGTGAGAAAACGACAAGAGTGGAAGTTCGTGGCACTTTATACACCCTAAGTGGCTGTCGTCATTCCTGGGAAGTCCTCTCACGAGGTTGTAACACGATACAAAGAAGTCAAGAGCGGCCGAGTGTGTTTAGTGAATTTGTTTTTTCTTTTGTTTTTTTTATTTTTCTTTTTCCTCCGTTTTTTTTTTTCTAAACATTCGTCCGTAACATTATAACGATATATTATCAAATGAATATTAATATCAATGAAATAATAATAAATTTGGATAATTATAGAACAACATTTCGTAGAAATATGTTCAATTTTAATTCACACGAATAAAAGTAATTAATATTTATTAAATATCCGATTTATATATATATATGAATATTCATTTATTGGATTAACTAAATAAATAATATTAGAATCGTTTGTATAAATATCTAATATTCAAATCTATTTCAATTAATACAAAATTACATATTTAAATATATAAAATATTAATCAAATTTTAAAATAAAAGAAACGATATAAAATATCAAAAGAAAAACAAACTTTATTTTCGATAAAAAAAGAAAAACCATATAATTATTATTGAAATACAGAAGTTTAAATCAAACTTCTAGAATAACTTATAACTATACCGAATGGATTATTTTGTTTATTAAAAACAGAAAAAAATAAGAATAAAAATTAATATTTATTATTTATGACAGCAATTTCGAATTCTACCTTTCTCTCTCTCTCTCTCTCTCTCTCTCTTTATATCCTTCATATTTATTATCTCTGTCTTTCACAGTGCTACCTCGTTCATCTCCTTGACTTCGTCGTCGTCGTCGTTGTCGTCGTTGTCGTTGTCGTAGTTGCCCTCGTTTCCTTTTATGCATTATTAATAGTGCACTGTTAACTGAGCTCTTCTCTATCTCTGTCTCACTCACTCTCTCTGTCTCTATCTCTCTTTCTTTCACTTACTATTCCTATTTCTATCTTCTATTTTCTCTTCTTTATCTTCTTTCTCTTCCTCGTGCAGTTATATTCACATAAATCACCGAAGAAACGAGGCAGAGTCCGAACTCACGTCCTAGATCGTAAATCAATGATCATAACGATCGCGAAAATCATTGACCGTCGAATCAACATCTATGAGATGAAGAAGAAGATGAAGAAGATGAAGAAAGAGAGAAAGTGTCTGATAAAAATTCTTTCGAGAATTTTTTTCTTCTAGAAACTGGTTAACCTTCTCCTATTTTGCGTATCTCGTAAATCTTCGTTTATCAAAAAATAAAACAAAGAAAGAAAAATAAAAACAACTTCTCGCGTGTAGAAAGGTTGGAAATAATTATTTATTAATTATAATACAACGTAAATTTTTGAATCGCGTCTGAAATTTTAAATTAAATAAGTACGATTGATGTTTAATACAAAAGAAAAAACAAAATCCGATAATAAATTTGTAAATATTTCTAACAAACATATGTGTATATATATTTTTTTTTCTCTCAAAAGTGGACCTATGTTTTAATATATTATATATCTGAACAATATATTTCTCTCTTTTATTTGTAAAACAAAATATAATGATCTATATTTAAGCGACACTTTTGTTAGTTATATTTGATTTGATTTCGGCAACGTTTAACAAATCCTGCAATTCTTTCAATTCCGAAACGGAAAGTATCGATTCGAGTTCCGGCGAGATAGCATCTTTCAAACTCAAAGAAGCCAAATCAACGGAATCTAGGTTTCCTTCATTTTTCAAAAGTTCTTTCAACGTTTTAATGTAATTCTTTAAACCAGTTTGCACGGCAAAACCAATACTCGAGTCAGCACGATTAGATCGAAGTTCCGATAATTTATCTAATTTCTTTTCATTCGAATGATGTTTCTCGATTCGCGAATCGTTCGTAGCCAACACTAAAGTGTCCCTCGATTGAAGAATAACCGATCGTGAAGTATCCTCCGTCTTGGTACTCGAGAAACGATATGATTTATATCCTTGCGAGAATTCAACATTTTTATCCGGTGAATTGCTTAATTCGCCAAATTTCTTAGATTCTTTTTTCAAAATAACATCGCTTCTACCTTTATCCTGATTATTATTATTTTTATTATTATTATATTTCCGACTACGTGATACAGATTCGTTCTTAGATTCGATTTGATTAATCTCCGCTATTTGTTTCCCCAAAATATTCGACATCGTTAAATTTTTATCGATAGTCGTCTCGCAAGATTTAATCGAATAATTGGATTTTCTCCTATTGCTATTCAAATTGACCTTGGCAATTCCTTTATTATTAAGATGGTTACTAGGATTAGTATTTTCTAGTTTGTCTGGTATTATTTGCCTTCTTGATTCTTGATTCCTTCGATCACGTTTATTATTCTTCTCATGAAACTTGGGGTAACTTTTGGCAGATACGTTTTCGAACATGGATCTCTTAGAGTCATCGTTTTCAAAGGAACCACCTAGTAACTTAGGAACTAGTCTTGAAGAATTGCTGGAAGGCAAGGTCGAGGCTGGTGTTATTGGGGTTCCCAAAGTGAAAGAAGATTCGATAAAATCCGAACAAATCTCTGCCGGGATCGAACCTTTTCCGTTAACGGTGTAATCCTCGAAAGCTTTTAAACTTTCTTTAGGTTCAACGACGTTAAGATTATCCTTCGTTTTTCTTTTAGACGTTAAAGTCAAATTCGCTGATCTTGGCCTCGGTGTGGTTGGCCTTGAACCGAAATTGGAAGAACGTTCACTTGAGTGTATAGTTCCTTTTTTCAATTTATCCGAAATATCTGTATTCTTGTTTCCATATTTTCTATTGAACGAGAACGATGTATTACCAGTGATCCATGGTAAAAGTTTTCGGGTTGGCGTACGACCTCTGGAACCTGACGGAATTGAGAAATCACGCGAGTGATTCGAAATAACGTCACGAGTACTTCCAAACTCGCTCGAACTGATGGAACTTAGGTTAATAGAGTCCTTATCGGCTTTGACGATAGACGATAGCAATTTACTCTTACTCGGTGAGTTTAGTGTATCGTTACCGTTAACAGACTTAGTTAAAAGGTACTTTCTTGTTTGTACTTGATCGACGTTCGAATTTATCCCTATTTTAGTAGGAATCGAGTTTGAATCAAGGAGACTGCTTCTTCCAACTAGTCTTTCCCCTTTTCTATCCTTCTTCTTATTCTTCGAGTCCTTTCTCGATTCGATCGATCCCGGTGGTGGTGATAGTAGTGGTGGTGGTGATGGTGGTGGTGGTGGTGATGGTGACTCGTTTTCTTCTTCTTCTTCTTCTTTCCCTCCTTTGCTCATACCACTCGAATCTTCTTCTTTTCTTCTCTTTGATAAACTACTCGACAAATTCTTGACCTTAGACGTTCGTGAAATATTTCCATTCTTATCTAAGACCCGCCGATTAATCGATATCTTCTCATCGATATCCTTAACTCGATCTATCCTCGTAGTTTTCTCATTGTTAGAAAGATTCAACGTTTCCGTACCTTTCTCATCGGTTTCCTTTTGGCGTATACCCTTAACGAGAAAATGATCCAACGGGTGAAGAAACTCCATTTCTTTTTTGCTCATACCAATTGTCGCGTCATAATACTCTTCGACGAAATCAAAGAAACTGTGATGGTATTGTTCGTTCAATTTTATTCCGAGTGTCGAATCTATCGTATTTAAATGTATAGAATTGAATATAACGTCACCGGGTGGTTGATTATTCTTATAATGTTTTTTCAAATTAGCTTCTATTAATTTGTGCCTATATGCGTTGTAATTGAACGTCGATATATCGATTATGGGAACTTCCGAATTGGTTACAACGAATGATGATGATCTTTCTACGGGTACTTCCTTTTCTAATTTTATTTTCATATTGATATCGTTTAATAATTCAGGATTACATGAAGACATATCATGATGATTATTATTATGATGATCATAGTAATTTTCATAGTGGCCAAGTCCATCTCCTGCACTGTTTGAACAAAGATTTGGCGTGGATACTGTTCTACGATTTGAACTGCTAAATCGAAGATCGTAATCCGAGCTCGAACTTGAATCGATTGGTATAGGTGCAGGATAATGCATCACCACAGCTCGGCGTATACGTTCCTCCGAACTTCGAATACTACGTCCAGTTTCACGATGATCATCATTTTCATGTATATTCGATTCGACTGTATTCGATTCTACTATTCCTATCCTTCTACGTATTATCTTATTCCATTTCTCGTTGGTATCATTGGTGACGGTGGTGGTGGTGATGGTTGTAGATGTTGTTCCTTTTTTTCTCCTTGATTTATCCTAAATCAATCCGAGAACATAAAAAGGGCAGAGGATATTTCGAATTTGCGGAGTTAGATCAAACAAAAATGGGATTATCGATGAAAAAGCATTATTACAGCCCGCGGACATGTTTATTGATCAAACTATCTTTATATTTCTTTCTCTCCCTTTTTCTACTCCCCCTCCCCCCCTTTCTACTTACACTGTCTACCATTATATTCGCTCTTTTCTCATTCTAGGTGATTTTTTATATTATATATTCTTTGTTAAATGCGATTATTGTTTTTTTTTTTTCAAAACGTGAAATATTTCTTTCTTTCGAATAATTTTTGATTAAAGTATATATTATGTGTTGTTGTTCGGTACACAGGGTAGTCGGTTGACATTCGTATTGGTAAAATTATTTAATTGGAATTTTTATTTTTTAGTGATTAAGTGTATGTTATTTTATTTGTGGAAAGTATTGGTGCTACTTTGTATTATGAAATTTATATGAGAGATATTAAATATATTTATAATTCTTTTTTGTTAAATACTTATAAAAGTACAAGTCACTAATTTTCAAAAATATTACGATATATTTTTAATATATATAAATTTATATATTAAATAAAACAAAATGATGAATTTATTTTTTCGAGATACATTTATATATATAATTTAATATACGTGGATTTGAAATATTAAAAAAAGAAAAAAATGAAAAGGAAAAGAAAAATTTCCAATCGCAATTTCGACCACCCTGTCAGAAAAGCACGCAACGTAAAAGATGACAACTACGACGTAAAAAAAAGAAAATAAAAAAAATGTGTAACCCCCAAAGAACATAAAACATAGAATTGTAGATACGTACGAGACAAAATTGAAGATTCACGATCAGTGGTACTGCCAATAGGATAACCAAAGCCAAAACGAAAATGTTTTCAACTAGGAACGGCGGTGAGGATTGCAAGGTTAGAATGAATTTAGTTGAATCCACGATTTTCAGCATTCCGTTGAATTTGATTTTGTCCTAACGCTACTAGTATAAAGAAGTAGAAAGCTTTTTTCTCTATCTTTCTGCTTCATGTTAAAACGTAGATTGACATTGAAGATCAATGAGAAAATATAAAAGGATGGAAGAAGAATCGATCTAGGTATATATATACATATACATATATACATATATATATATGTATGAATCTTCTGTCACTTTTTGAACCGACAGGAAATGTCTCTATTTTAATATAGTCAAACGATTGATTCTTCCATCTATCCGCCAATCCCGTTGGTTGCTACCTTTTTTTTTTTTTCTTTTTTTTGATCTCAATTCTACAACCTTTTCTACATTTTCTACGATAATCTACCATCGATATCTCGAATCGTATGAGAGATATCAAGGATTTATCTTACTATCTCTTTCTATCTTTGCTTGCTTTCTTTCTTTCTTTTCTTTTTTCTTTTTTTATTTTTTATTTCTTCTCTCTCTCTCTCTCTCTCTATCTGTCTTTCTGTCTTCCTTTCCCTTGCACGATTTTTTTCGCCCTATTTTTTTCTCCTTTTTTTTTTTTTTTAGGTCACCGAGAGTATTTCCATTGGCAACGAGTACGAATAACTTCGCGTTATTTGCCTTTCCTGTGTTCACTGTCTGCCGTGTTCTACTCGCCAAGGGAGCACCTTTGATTTTTGCACCATAGAATAGATCGTCGATTCTCTGTGGTCTCGTAAGTTTGCTTTCAACGGGGAGGCCCGATTTTATTTTCTACGAATGTTTAACGAACCGTTGACCGGATTCAATTTGTTTGATATTAAAAAAAAAAAAAAAAAAAAAAAAAAAGGAGAAGACAAAAAAAATCGTAAGAAGAAAATAACTATTGAACGCAAATAATAATAATAATGATAATGATCATGATAATAAGTATATTTAGATCATTACAAAACATGATTAATTCGTATAAAAAAAATGTAGATTTAATTAATAAAAATATTCGATCTTTAAACGAATATAGAAAAGCAAAAGAAAAAATAAAAAAGAAAGAACAACGTTGTAAGAAAAAGATTAGTTTCAATAATGTACTATTTCAATTATTCGTCAACCAATAAACTTACGATAGGATTAATAAAAATATGAAAATAAAATAAAATAAAATAAGATAAGATTGTAAAAAAAAAAAAAAATAGAGAAAAAAGGTGTTTAGTTAGCGAATAGTTGTTTAAACCGATTAAAAATAGAAATAATTTTGTATTCTCTCTAGCGTTTATGCCAGAACTATTCTATAGTTTGGCTATCGTTCGGTAATCACCTTACTGTTGCTGCTTGACTATGATGACGAGAATGAGGATGAGGACGAGGACTACGAAGTCAAAGCCGACACCGGCTAGTAGCAACTATTTGCGAAACTATGTGCAGAACTCCTCATAATGGATAAGTTCGTTTAAACGGTATACTGTTAGGATAATAACGCAACACGGTTCAGGCTTGGTTGTTGTGTTCAAGTCTTCTTGCATTCTAACGACGACGGAAACGCAGACTCTGCAGGCTATCCGAGATGAACAGCATCTCATTCTCTCTCTCTCTCTCTCTCATTCTCTTTTGTTCTTTGGTTTTGTCTTTCTCTTTCGATCCTCTAACGCCTCTTCTCTAAAACGTTAATCTCACAGTTTCATTAAAGCCGATCCCTTATATCGGATCCGCCAACTAGCGAAATTCCTTTCTAAAGTATAGCCATTGTTGTTGTTAAATCCATTAAAAACCATTCTTCGTCACAATTTTCACAATAGTAATACTTAGTTTTATCTTTTTTTTCTGCCATTATTCATCACAGTCGACTCTTTTCATACTCATCCGTTAGATATATATATATATTTATTGAATCGTAGAAATAATTTTAATTAGTATTTTAATTAACCCTTTGAGTGGTGATTACTTTCAGTTGAAATGTTTTCTACGTACGAAATATTATATTATTATTATTATTTCGAATGATTGTTTTTTTTTTTCTGTTGATTGATATTATTAATCACACAGATTCTAATAATGAATTATATTTAATAATTCAAGTTTTTTCTTTCTTACATAAATACTTTTATAATAATCAATAGGCAAAACAATATTACATTATTTGCATTTTATATTGAGAAACATGTAATAATTCATGCTGGTGGGAACTTTTACCAAACGCATAAATGCGTTCATAGCAGCACTTCAAGAATTCATTCGTGAAAGTTTAACAAATTATTATCATCTATTCTGTATTCATACTTAAATTACGTATAGCTTAATAATGTTCTGTGCTCGATAGTTAGATCTTCCTCTCCATTTTTTACATAATATGACGTCAATTTTTCAAAACTTACGCAAATATTGTCAGATCCGATTAATATCATTGTCAGAATTACGAGATCTTAAAATCATTTATCTATAAAATACATGGAAACTTTTATCCCGATTCCTTCTCCCGAATATTAATGGATTCAACCACTTCGAATTGAACACATACACGATGATCCATTAACGTACTATATATAAATTAATTCTGATTACGATAATACACGATTCATACGTGAACAATAATAATAATAATAATAATAATAAATTAATGTTTCAATGTGTATATAATATGTAAATTAAATGTTACATTGTTTGAAATTTATTTATTTATTTATTATTACGATATACTGAATTTTAATATCTTTTTTTCTCGTAAATAGTAAATTTCAATCTTGATTTTGTTCTTTTTCTTTTTTCTTTTTTTTTTGCATCTACTTTTTATTACGATTATCAGACTCGTTGGTAGAAGACGAGTACGGGATAGTAGTAGCCTTTTGTTATAGAACTACCCCGCAATGCCATTAATTTAGTATGAAATGCGCATTCGTGGGAATTTACCGAACTATGATGCTACGGAAATAATGAGAAATGAGAATGAGAGAGAAGAAGAAGAAGAAGAAGAAGAAGTAGAAGAAGAAACCGGTGGACCTTTTCTTCGAACTCCATCGAGCTAAAAAACGCATCCGAGCGTATCGTAATGTCGGACTAATGTAAGAAAGTATATGCAAAATGATGGGTGGGATGGGGGGATCAGGGGAGGAGATTCATTTATCTCCGAAAATAAAAAAAAAAAAAATTTAAGACATCGGAACAAACTAATTTAAGTTCTACTTTTATCTTATCCGATTTTGGGGGTTTTCTTTCGCTTATTGATGATCATTCGATTCATTTACGAATTATCGTAGGTTCAGATTAATAATCATTTTAATTGAATCTTTAATTGATCTTACAATCGATTAAGAAACTAACGGGAAAAGTTTTTGTCAAAATTTATATTATAAACGATCGGATAAGTCATTTTTATCCGAACATTTTATTTTCTTTTTTTTTTACTTCTCGCCAGGTATGAACAAAATAAAAATAAAATAAAGTAGAGTGTGTGTGAGAGAGAGAGAAAGGGAAGAATAAAACAAACAAAATTTTCGTTTATTCGAACACAACGCGTTGCCAGGATATTTATTACAGTATCAAACAATTCCAACTTCCGTGGAACGTCTGCGTTGCATTGCTTTATTATTTATGTTCTTTCTCTCTCTCTCTCTCTCTCTCTTTCTCTTTCTCTGTTTTTTTTTTTTCGTTCGTTCGTTTTCTTTTTTTTTTTTATACTGCTATTTTTTGTCAAGAACATTAAATGGAATATTCTGAATGTAACAAATCTCTTCACAACGTGTGCACTTGTGTTACTAATGGTATATAAAAATATAAAAAAAAAAAATTAAAAAAACTAAAAAAAAAAAAAAAATAGAAAAAAAATAGGGGAAAATGTGAGAGAAGAAAAGAGAGAGAGAGAGAGAGAGAGAGAGAGAGAGAGAGAGAGAGAGAAGGAACGAGAATCTCTCAACATCAGGATAAATTCACGTACGACTTTCCTGGAATTTTGTTTCCATTAGAAATGCATATAGTAATCAAGAAGTTTAATGAAAAACCGTCGAGACTCTCGTGGAAACGACCAATTTTACGGGACGAAAAAAAAAAAAAAAGAAAAAAAACACAAATAAATAAAAAAGAAAGCGGGGGAAAAAAAAATAGAAAGAAAATAGTTCCGTTTCTGTAGATACATTTTTCTTAACGTGAATGTGTGTGTGTGTTTTGATAACTTATATAACCGCTATACAATTTTAGGAGATCAACATTTAATTAGAAAAAAAAAAAAACGAGAAAACATAAATATGAATGTGAAATAAAAAATAAAATAAAATAATATTTAAAAAAAAACGAAATGTGAAGAGGCACACAAATGAATTAGTTCATTTTCGAGAAAAGATTTATCTCTTATCGTAGCGTACAGGTGACAATTTAAATTTCATTACACACAACTTTATAAGAGGATCAAAAATTTGATTAACGTGGAAAAATACAAAAAAAATCAAGTTAAAAGGAAATATATTAAATAAAATATATATACACACACATACATACATACATACGTACGTGTATATGAATATAATATTGTTTAAAAGCATAAAAGAAGATTAAGTTTACGTTACGGTGAGCGAAATAAAAAGAAGAAAAAAAAAAAAAAAAAGAGAAAAAAAAACGAAAAAAGAAGATAAAACAAATAAAAGGTTTTCAACGTGAACGAGAGGAGTTCGAACGATTCTTCGAAAGTGTGATACGTACATAGAGAAAGGGGTTGTGGTGGTGGTGGTACATCGATTTTAAATTCGATATTCCACGTAAAAGCGTGTACGTTTGGTAGAAAAATTTTCTCTTTTATTTTTTTCTCCATTTCTCTCTCTCTCTCTCTCTTTCTCTCTCTCTCTCTTTTTTCTCGATTTCCTCGAAACTCGTAAAACAGAATGACAGAATTGTACTGGATGAAAAGAAGTACTTTCAACGATCGTTGCTTTTCCACCCACGCTTTTTAATACCTTTCACTACGTCCTCGTTTTCCAAGCGCGTGAAATAGAAAATAACGTGAACCGGTAAAGGTCGGCACGCACTCTCCTTTGTCCATAATTAAACTTTCAAATATGACGCGATAATTATATTACCTTTTATGTACATATACATATATATATATATATATATATATATATATATATA
>NW_014569575.1:317263-338210 GCF_001313835.1 Polistes canadensis
ATAAATAAATAATTAATATTTAATATATAATAATCTTATATATTATATATCTCATATTTTACTCTGTAATATGTATATATATATTACTGCTAAAAAAAGGTTCAGAAATCAGTTATTCCACAGATTATCTAAATAATGTACATATATTAACTAGGATGTGATCTCCATTTAAGCGTCGAAAATTGTTTCATTTTTCAAATTACCTAGATAATCTACACAATTACCTACTAAACACTCGTTAAAATGAAAATATTATATGATCTTTGCTGATACAACAGCAACGTTTCTCTATACTTAAATTTCCATAATATTGTTTATTAATATTTTTCAATATATTATAAAGAATCAAGTTACAATAGATAATTCCTTTTTTTTATATTATAATTGTATATTTTGGAAATTGTTTTTTTTGTTTGCATTTGTTTTGTATTTTATTCAAATAAGGAAAACAGAACGTGTATGTGTTACGATTTTTTATATATATATCAAATTCTGGACTCTCACCCCATAAGAAGAAGTTGGCATAGGTTGTGGTGGTCTTCCGGGACACATCAACATTTTTCTACGGTAGACTCTTGGCTAAATGATGAAATAAGTGCAAACGTAAGATCTTTGGAATATTATTTTTATAGGGCGGAGAAGATGGGAGGGAGAGAGGGTTGGGGGATGGGGAATAAAAATATGTGTCAGGTAATAGGAGAAAAAGGCGGAGATATTTAAGAACATTTTATGAAACGATATAAAATATACCATAGAAAATCGAATCTTTCTCTCCCATGTCAGATAATATTTCTTTTTTTTATATCAAATAAAAAAGGTAAAAGATATATAGGTAATTTTTTGTTGTATGTATCGAATGATTTTGCACAAATTCGAAATACTTTTGAAATCATTTCTTTTTCTTTTCTCGTATTAAATTAATAATACGAAATATAAGAAAATAATTTGAAGAATTTTTGAAAACGTTGGTATCATTCAATCGAATGATCTAATTTAATTTCGTTAAATATATTTATTACTTTTTTCTCTTCTCGTGTCAAATTATAATAATTTATATATAAAATTAACAACAATTGTTTCTCTTATGTCAAATAATAAGACGACGACGATGACGATAGAGAAAATAATGATAAAAAAAAAACTATTTAATATACAAAATATATATATATAATTTTCAATAGATTTTAATTTCAGAATAATAAAGATTTTCGTACGAATAAAATTTCGATACGCCGAATGATTTTCTTTCCTTTTTATTTTTGGTTTTTGTTTTTTGTTATTTTGATTTTATTATTCAAGACAGTTTTATTTATATCGTATGATTTTTTCATCGATCGAATATTCCGTAAGATTTTACAAAGTTGCTGCATAGGTTGTTGCTATATAGTGGTTTTCTTCGAAAGAAGAAAAATACTATATACTATCTACGAGAATCATACTATTCGACGTCTTCTTTTCTTATAAAAGAAGACAAGCGATTTTGTGTTACGTACAAGCAGCTACTGAATTCTTTCAACCGTGATATCGTCCAAGTATGTAACTACAGTAACAAATTGACAAGCCCGATATAAACATCTTCCCATTCCTTTTTCATTTTTCTTCCTTGAATTTTCCTATTTTCTACTACTACTACTACTACTCTTATATATTATACATATATTATATATGTATATATGCTATTGGTGGTGTTCCTGTTTCTTGTTGTTTCCGACTCTCTTGGCTTTACATATTCGACCAAAGACACGTATGATGTAGATAAGCTACGAATTTACACGGAATTTCGGCTTCTAGCCAAAACCAAACTAAAACTAGTTTTCAAATAATACGATACCACAGAATATAGTTGGATGAAAACTACTTTCTCCATTTTTTCTTTTTTTTTTTTCTTTTTCTTTTACGTTTTTGTTTCTTTTTTTTTCTTGCGAGGCTGTACAAAAATTACTTATAATTTATTCTTAATTACGTTTACTTCTCTTTTACAATTACCATCGTTAAATTGGTGCAAATTATTATATTTCTATTTGTAATTCTGTTCTTTATGTTTTGTTTTTTTTTCTCCCAAGGATAAATTTGAAAGAAGTATAATAATTGAAAAAGGAAAATGTTATATATATAATTTTTGATACAACATATAAATTTCTCTATCATTTCCAATATCGTATTATAGATTTTCTTTTAGAAAATTAATTTCTTTTTTTAAATATAAATTTGAAACACAAGAAAAATAATTGAAAATGTAATAAAAGAAGGAATTCTTTTTTCTTTTTTTTTTTTTTTTTTTTTTTTTTCAGTACAAACGATTTCCAATATCCGATCGTTTTCTTTGATATTTCTTTTTTTTTCTTTTTTTTCTTTTAAGTCGATTTCGATGATTAAAATTTTTTTCTCTTCTTTTTCAAATCACCACGACGAAACTTTTACGACACAGTAATATTGACGAAAGGAAGGAACAAAAAAAAAATGTGGAAAGAGAATTTTAAAAATAGAAAGAACAAAACGGAGTTTACGCGTTTTCTCGATGAAAAAGGGGGGGGGGGGTTGGTTGGGAAAAAAGGAAAAAAAGGGTAAGGAGGGAAGAAAATATAAAGATGGAGGAGTGGAGGGGGACAGGGGTGGGCGGGTAGTCGAGATTTTCAAGCTTTCAACAAAAGCCATTCGATTTCGTGCAGTTTCCTTTTCAACTCACCTCAGCATCCTGTCGTTGATCGGATTCTGAAAATATACGGAGGCACTAGATAAGTTCGATTAATTTCTCTTACTCGTCTGACTCGTCTCGTTATTGAGGTGACTATAAATTTTCTCCCATATTCTATTCTATTCTTTTCTTTTCTTTTCCCCCCCTCCAGTCATTTTTAAAGAGGTTGAAAAAACCCCTCCCAGAAAAAAACAAATTAATATATCTCAAAATAAATAACGCATAAATAAATCGTAACACCTATGTGAAATATTATTTTTTTATTTTTTTTCTATTAGATTTAATAAAAAATAAAATAAAGTGAATGATGTAATATAGATAGATAAATGAAACTAAATAATCGATTAAATGTCAGAAATAATGATTGTTTTGTTTTGTTTGTTCAATCAAACGATCAATCTAGAAATTGATCCAACGATCGTTAGAGTTTAACAACAAACAAATTAATTTATCTCTCGTTATATCGTAAGACGGAAGAAGGGATAAGCGTTAGGTGTGGTTCGAACACGATCGTTCGAATTTAATTAACGAGATTACCGTGAACAACGAGTATTCGCAGGAACGTGGTGGTGATGGTGGTGGTGGTGGTGGTGATGATGGTGGTTTCATTTAGAATGGATCACTCGATCACGACGAATACGATTATAACCAATTATTTCAAATTACATACATACATATTCTCAACAATCTATTTATAACATGTAACTAATAAAACCAACTATGTACGTTAATTATTCGTAAGAGAAAATCCATTGTTTCCAACCATTTATTATTTATCTTGTGAACTTTCTCTATAACGAGTTAAAGAATCTCCAGCATCTATTAACGCTTGACTAAAAGGTTCTAATTGTATTTCATGCTTACGCGAACGCGTGTTGCGTTTGGTTGCTAACAGGATTTGTCATCGTAACCGCGGAAAACATAAAATATCACTTTCAACTAATTACGTATATCTCTCTATTTATCCAGTTATTTAAACCTAATGAAAGGCAAGCTATTTATGATGTTATTACAAAAATCGATTACGCGCGCGTTAAAACATCGTTAATGTCAATTACGAAAATAATAATATGTAATATATTACAACTACGAATTAAAACAACATTAACAATATACATATATCATATATTTTAATATTAATTAATATTATATAAATAATCAACCGATCCTACGAACATAGGAAATGAACGATTGAATTTTACACGAAACGATACTCGTATCAAAGCCATGCTCCATAAAGAATAATATTAAATAATACAAAAAAAAAATAAAATAAGAGATAAGACAAAAATTATTCGTTCGTGGGACTTTTGTTTTATGTATCTAGGATAAAAATATTTTGTAAAATGTGAGCTCACCCCACCCACACCATTCCTCGATATCGTTGAAATAATTTCTCTGAAGTCTCTTTAACTTTTTTTGTTTTTTTTTTCAAATAATCTCGAAACATTTACACATTTGAATAAATTTACCTCGAACGTGTACGGAGAAATGGCATTCTGCTTGATTTCCCGCAGCATCGGATGCGATATAACGTACGTTGTGAACTCCGGGATACATCAGTTGTCCTGGTTCCTATCATGTAAACGCAAAGCATTAACTTTTCACGTTATCCCGTTGGTGTGCTTTGGGTTGCTTTGAGATTGAAATATTAGGAACCTTTAACGATAACCGCAGAACCACTTCTTCCATTATCAACCCAAGTATACTTCATAATATACTAATTAATTTCCTCTCTTTATCTATCTATCTATCTATCTATCTATCTATCTATCTATCTCTTTAGCTCTCATGTTACTACACTTACATTCTATTTAATCTATGAAAATAAAATATTTCTTATTCTTGGAAAAGTTAAAAAAAAATGAACAAATGATAGACAAAAATCCAGGACTAAGGTTTTACGTGCAATTTGCAATTTATAAATTTAACCGTGCAATGTTTAATTGTTAATAATACTCGTTGTTGATATATATATATCAGAGATTTGAATAAATTAATTATTACGCTATTAGAGTGCGATGTTACAAATTGAAATCTTCATTAAAATTGAAAATCTCGTCTCTAATATAAAATTCTTTACGATTTCAAAATCAACGATTAGAGATATATACGAGTTAAATGATAATCTCAATAATTATTGTTAGACGAGTGAATCACGTTAGATTAATACTTTAATAGAAAATAAATAGAGAGAAGAGAGAAAGAAAATAGATCGATGACTAATAGTAAAAAAAAGTTTTCAACTTTAGGTTTTAGTTAGGCAAAAACAAAAAGAAAAAGAAACAAACAAACAAACAAAAAATAATAGACGAAGGGGTCGAGAGAAAAAAAAACTTTTTACAGGATTCTTTTTTATTCCTTGGCAACTTTATTTCTCTCTCTCTCACTCTCTCTGTCTCTCTTAGGGTTCCTTCGAAACTGCCCTTGGAGTAATTAATGAACGAAATCTGGAAGAACGGCGAGATAAGCGCGAGATTGGTAAGTTCGATCGTTAAGCGAGACTTTTAATAAAGCTCACGTTTTCTAAGAAAAAAAAAAGATAGAAAAAAAAAAAGGAAAAGAAGTTAAGGGAAAGGGTTCGTTGAAAGAGAGAAGAGAAGAGTGTGGAAGAACGAAACTCCTTGTTAAGGTTTCGTAGTAACGCCTTTTAAACGCTCGTCTTCGTAATAAAACTCTGATTGTGAGACAAAAAGTAAGAGAGAATAAAACACACAAAAAAATAAGAAGAAGAAGAAACGAAGAAGATGAGCTTTTCTTGCCGCAAGCTTGCAAACTCTTTTAACGGGAAATAAAAAATACAAGAAAAAAAAAAAAGAATGCCTTTCTTTCTTTTTTTCTTTCTTTCTTTCTTACTTGTTTTTATATTTACATAATCTTTTACTTCTGATATTAATTTTATATCTATGATATATTTTCATTTAATGCTATTGTACATATATATTTTTATTATCATATAATTTTGTAAGGAAGGAATAAAATTATATTATAATAAAAATATACGACATATTATCCTATTATTTTATTAGAAATAAAATTTTTGGTCTCTTGTGTTTAATATTATTAATTAAATAATTATTTAAATGTTATTAATATTCAAATAATGATTGCATAATTTTAGTAATATAATTTTGTTGTAAGTAAATGATCTTCGTAAAATAATTTCAATCTTTACAAATTGATACTATCATCTATTATTTATCTTATTATTTATCTGATTGTAACATCGAAAATCAATGCCTTTATCACTTACCCTCGTTTTGTAAATTCGTTCAACTCCGACGTTGTCAGTGAATGTCGGTTCCTGCCAGAATATCAAACGATTTGGTTCACCTGGACTTAAGCGTACTTCAAAGGATGTCGGGCAGGTTGAAACTTTTGGATTCTCAGTGTCTGCAAATCAACGTTAAACGATGTGAAATATAATATATATATATCTATTAATATATTATCATATGCATTTAAATACGTACACATATATAGCACATTCTATAATCTATAAACATAATTGATCATTTTATTATATTAATGGAAATTTAATTAACAAATTTATTCTATTTTTATTTGTCAGTTATTAAAAAGAAAAATACATACACGCACGAATATAAGTATATATATATATATACACATACACACACGTACCGAGTATGTAAAATTTTCTTAGAAAATTGTTCTTTTAACTACGAGAAAGAAAAGCCATAACGATAAATACTAATCGCAATGAGTTTCTTAAGAAACCAACGAGAACATTGAGTTTATCTTTAACGAGATTAATAAACGGATAAACTCTTACGGTGAAAAGATGTCAAAGATTATGAAGATGACCCCTCAAAATTGTTCATGAAAAAATTCACGATTACTTAATCGAGTGTAATATCGTTGATTTTTTACGTTCCTATAAAATAAAAAACGTCTATCTTTGTTTAATAATAAATAATCATATTAATTAACCCTTTGAGAGTAATAATCTTAGCTGAAATGTTTAATAAGGACTTTATTACTAGTGTATTTTTTTTTCGTCGATTGATTTTACACACTCTATAATGACATTTAAAAAATAAATTATATTTAATAAATTAAAGTTTATGCTTGTGTTTTTTTTTTTCACAAATAATTTTGATGTGTAACACACAATATTGAAAACAACAATCAATGCAGAAAACAACATTACATTATTTGCATTTATATTGCGTATATGCGTTTCATAACATTCAAAGGGTTCAAATTATTTCATTTCCTTTGGCATACGATGACGATGAAAAGTAAAGTAGTTGGAAACAAAACTTTCTAAACTTTACGAACGAGTAATTAAGCAAAGTTTGATAGTACGAGTGCAATTTATTGGTAGGAATCGAAAGTTCGATGATGTATATATACATACATATATATATATATATATATTCCGGCAAAAGCAATTGGTAAGGTTGGCCGATTTTTTTTTCTCCATTTTTTTCTCTCCCTATCATCTTAAAACGAAGGGAAAAGTAAAAGTAGAAGAGAACATTGGTCCACCTAAAGCAGGAGAAAAAGTTTTCTTTGAAGGCGTATCGAATACTCTCAAACCCTTCCCTTCCCTTCACTTCCCTTTTCTTTCCTTTCCTTTCCTTTCCTACCCTACCCTTCTTTAAACTTTTAACCTTCCCGATTTTCAATTCGAGTCCCTTCGCTTTTCCCCCCCCCCTCCCCGAACGACGCACGAATAGAACTAAAAACTTCTTTTTACCGCACGATATCGTTCAATTGCTTTCCTTTCGTTAGTCCCTAAATCACCAAGCCCTAAAATTCAACGTTTAATCATTCTCGTTATCGTTTCAGCCTTTTTCATTTTTTTTTTTTTTTTATTTTCAACTCGAATTTTATTCATCCTTCGTTTATTCTTCTCTTTTTCCGATTTTTCTATTTTTACACAATAATAATCTCTTTTTTTTCTTTTTTTTCTTGTAATACTGAAATAATTGTACTGTATTTTGATTTGTTGAATATTTTCTACTCGTCAAAGTTTTCGTGTTTTAATTATTCATTATTTATAAGATAGATTAATCTTCTTTTTTTCTTTTCTTTCGAGATATCATTAATTATACGGTTGAGAATATTTTCTTTTTTTTTTTTTTACAAATTTACGAGTTTTTTAAGTATTCTTATTAAAGAACGTAGGTCCAGTATTTTAATAATTAATTATCGATAAAAAGATTGAGTATCTCGTTAACTTGTAATTTATCCCTTCGCTGTTAACATATTTTGATATCTCAAAAATATATCAAATAATATCTATCAGATAAAAATTAATATGTCCAATAAAATATAGAATTATTTTAATATTCCAATAATTAAATATTCAAAATATATAAAATACAATATAGAATAAATCAATAATCTAATAACATCAACACAAATCTACTCCTCTACTTTATCAATTCCTACTTAACAAAAATAATATTATTTGTATCAGAAAACGGCGCGATGTGGACAAAAAAGTACAAACACGCATCTAAATTATTTAAATAACAAATCATTAATTAATATAAGAAAAAACAAGAAAATGATAATATCAAGTATCTCATTAGGTGAATTTATTCGTTTGAATAATTCCCAATGTTAGCGACGTGACCATTAATCTCTTCTGAAAACACACACACACATGGAAACAATGATGGGATTGGGATTGGGATGGGTGGGGGAGGGGGAGGGGGGGTGAAGGTAAAGGATATAGATCAAAGATTTAAAGAGAGAAGGAAGAAGTCATTCTGTCATTTCGTTTGAGAGATCTACTGCATCTGTTGGAAACTGAACTGCATTGGTCGGATGCAGGCCAGGTATTATTACATCGTACACGTGAATATATAAGAGTAGTATGAAACGTAGGAGTATGTGTACGAGAGAAAGAGAGATAGATCAAGAACTAGACAGGAAAAAGAGAAAGAGAAAGACATCAAGAGAATTCCCATCCCCCTTTTCCCTTTCCCGCCCCATGGGTTAGATTTATGCGATGAAAAACGCGGAAACGCATACACAGGACCCGGTGTGGTGATATGCATGCTGCACGTCGTAACGCATTACACGAACCGGAAGCATCGGACAGTGATACTGTGTATTATCTCATGACAATGCGGGATCGATCATAAATCTGACCAGGGACTAACGTGAAATAACGCATAATAACGGGTGTTCTATATTTTTCCGTCTGTCGCATTTTTTTTCTTTTTCTTTTACTTTTATTCTTCGTTTTTTTTTTACGCTCGTAAAATTTTATCCTTTTTTTCTACTACTTCGAGAACGAATGCACATTTGATCCATGAAACGTTTGCTGAAGTATGGTGAAAGATGGTTGAAAAAGATCGATTATTTAATTATTAAGTTTGAGTTAGGTGATATAAGGATTTAAAAAAAAATAAAAGGAAAGGAACATTATTTACAACCTTTATCGATTGTCTACTTTTTATACGTGATTCTCATTAGGTTGTAAGTGGTTTTGATAAAATATATACACGCAAAATTTTCAGTATTTTAAGAGAGAAAGAGAGAGAGAGAATAATATTATTGTTAATAAATTATTTATCGTTTCGAAGGAATAGTATTATAAATATTAGGGTAAAACAAATGTTCACGTAAGTTCATTGCGTTGAAACTTTAATTTGAAACTGCATGATAGATTGTGTTTTTGTAAAATTTACTTTAACAAAATATTTATTTTAAAAATGCACAAACATATTTCGGTTCACCCTGATATATATATATAATTATTAATAATTAATAATTATTTATTTTTAAAAACGAACGAACCGATGCTTTCTTATTTTATTAATTCGAAGAAAAAAATTTTTAACAAAAAACAAAAAAAGAAAAAAGTATAATCCATGATTGCATCCGTTAATAATTTAAAAAAAATAAAATCTCACACCGTGTCTTTTCGATTTGGAATACTTCTTCGCGAGATAAGAAACAATAACTTACATATTAATTAAGAATTGTTTTAAAACATTTAAAAACAAAAACAAAAAAAGAAAAAATAAAGGATCAATTTAATAGTTACATGAATATTAATGAAAAATAAAG
Organism: Polistes canadensis; assembly: GCF_001313835.1. Classification (NCBI taxonomy): domain Eukaryota; kingdom Metazoa; phylum Arthropoda; class Insecta; order Hymenoptera; family Vespidae; genus Polistes; species Polistes canadensis. The sequence goes on from NW_014569575.1 coordinate 327,012, forward strand.
AAAGTGTGGTACGAAGTCAGTACAACTTTGGAATACGCAATACAAAAGAAGTGTTCTTCATCTCTCTCTCTCCCTCTCTTTTTTTTTCCCCATAGATTTTTTTCTTTTCTTCTTTTTGTCTCTCTTTTTTTATCCGTTTTGTAGCATAGCGTAGATGGCCACGTCGGAAAATGAGGAGGAAATGTAGAAGTTCAGAGAGAGAACGACATAGCACACGATGTACGGCATATTTATGCGCAGTTTAAACCCCCTTACCCTCCTCCACCCCCTACCCGCTCAACACCCCATGCCCCTTGTCACGATTGCGAAGCTATCGCGTTTCTCCTGAGAAACCTTTATTTCATATTTCGTACACGCGCAGATCCTCTAACGACGTGACATAGTTACGTCGAATTTAGGCGACTCTCGATGACAACTATCTCTCTCTCTCTCTCTCTCTTTTTATATTTCCCTTTTTTTCATTTATTCTTATCCTTTCATTAGCGATATTTTTATTATTTTCCCTATTTAACCACATACTATTTTATATAAATGATTAAATTATACATTATTTCTCTAATTATATAAGTGAAATTATTTTTGTTGTCTTATATCATTTGAATAATTAAAATGATATTTAGATCGGTTGATATATATTATCATTGAGAAATTTTTAATTTGATATAAATGTTGACTGATAGAAATAATACTTTTTTTTTTTATACAATTTTATATAAGTTTCAGTTCTCATTTTCCTAAGTAATGAATAATTGTTGGTGTCAATTAATTTATAAACCACATCTGTATATACAAGATAGGATTCAAAAGTTTCTCGTTCATTTCATTTATTTTTTTTCATAATCAATTGAAATACTTTTTATAAAACTTTTTTTAATACTATAATTCGATTAGAAAATAATAATCATGTGAAATGTTATTAGAAAATAATATTATCGACCTATAAGTATATTCTATTTATTTGAAATATGTCACAACTTTTGTGGATTACAAAATAAAAAGTAATAATAAAATGATGAAATCATTTAAAGATTATTAATCTTCGTTTATTCGATTTGACCAGTCAATTTCAATTAAAATCATATTTTAATTCAACACGTATAACGATTATCGATAATCTCGTGTCAAAATAATATAATATAAAATGTAAGTAACACGTGTATCTCTATCTATTCGAGTTGTTAACTCGAATGACACATGAATCTTATTTCTATTCGATTTACTTTTGTAAGAAATGATCGGACACGTTACGTAAACACGATATAATATATGTAGATAGATAGGTGTGTGTATGAAAAGAGTATTATTCGAAATGCGAGAGAAGCATTAAGTGATTGAAATCGAAGGACTATGATAGTATAGTGATGTCTATCGATGTATAAGTGGATTTAAATAAACGAGTTAATAATATTGTAGATACTCGAACGTTGATATATGAATATAACAATAAAAACATATGTATAAAGTATTTACATATATAATATTATATTGTTAATTGTAAACGTTGAGTAAATTATATCTTAATAACAGATATAGTTAGAAAATAACATGAATAATTTTTCACACTAACTCACCTCTAACACGTATGACGATTCTACAAGTGCTCGTATAATTGGATACAGGTGACCAAGCTGTAAAAGTGACAATGGTGGTACCTGCCGGAAGATCGGCTTGTAACTGTTTGGCCCATGAAGGTGAAGCGTCAACGTATCTAAAAAAGAAGATAATTATAATATAATCAAAATAAAAACAATATATATTGGTATCTCAATAAAAATGTGTTTATAAATAATATTCGTGTGAATGTCAAAAATAATGCATCAAAAATCCCATAAATTAATACCGATGATACTCTCACCATCACCCCCAACACCTCTATAAATAGTAGCCCTTTATTGTAGAGAAGGGTGGAAGGAAAGAAAAAAGAAGATTAAACTATCTACTAATGGGTGATAAGTCGATATAAAAATAATGAAACATAAAAAGGGAGAAATTGATCTACCATGTAAATCCTTCAGAAATCTCATAAGCAAATCCGAAATTGAATGATCGACAGTTATATAGATTTGATCGACGCCTCTCGTTAACATATAAATGCTCATCGAACGTAATCTAGTCTGATTGACGCTTAATGCTTCGCGACGGTGCCTGGAGATAGAAGATAACTGAGTTCTCATATGTTTCATCCTTCTCGTCGTTAGAAGGACGATGATGATGACTGGGAGATGGATGACGATGAAGACAGACAGACAGACAGACAGAGAGACAGGATAGATAGAGAGACAGAAAGAGAGACACACACATACACACGTATACATTCATACAGATACATGGATTCTATCTCCCAACACTTGCTTAAGTGGAAATGCACGAACGAACGCATCATAGGAGACTCTGGCATAGGATACATCATCTCTCATGTGTATATCCTCGACAGGAATTCTGTAAGCTCGTTTGGAATTCCCATTGTGTGCTTGCTACTCCTACGAAAGCAACTAACATAGAACCAATGCTAACTACCTGCCCACCTACGTACTCTGCTACCGATTTGCTACCCAGATCAGAAATTAAATGGGGGAACTGGGTGGATGTCTTTGCGAAAACATAGATATTATTAATCTTGTCTTGTTTTAATATGAATTATATATATGTATATCTATGACAATTCTATTATCTTAATCTAATCTATTTAATCATTCAAAATACAAAATTTTGTAATATTTTATATATATATTATTTTATCGAATAAATCATATATACGTGAAATAAGGTGAAATAAAAATATGATTGTCTATATAAAATTTATTAAGAAGGAACACAAACAATGTTTAGAAAATGTGATATTTGTTGTATGATAAAATATTTTACGATTATAATAGATCAATTTTAATATATATATAGAAATAAAATTAATTTTAGAAATAATTGACAAGACGAAAGGAAGTAAAAATAAAAAGCCAGGCATCCAACCTTACCTCCACCAATTCATGTTGGACTTTGGTTGTGGGAAGGAAACACGTATCGTATTCTGCCTTGCAGGTAACTCCACATCCATGTCCTGTGGGCATCTCACAAACGGCCTTGGCATGTCTGTAACATGATAGAAGGTGGTCATTAGACTACCGAAGCAATTTTCCTCCCCCATGACGGTCTATGTATGTCTCTCTTACGACATAGAATTACAAATCAGGACTAATTACTGCTAGAGACTGGGACTTTCCTTTCAACTACACACACACACACACACATTCTCTACCATATATTGTGCATATATTCTACTCTGGCTATCAACGTTTCAAAGATCGTTAAATAGATAGCAAATAAGATGAATATCAAGTAAATTACTCGATATATATATAATGTTAACTCTCTCGTTCTCTCTTAGCTATTAAAAATGAACTGTTTTCGAGACTTTGACGCTTCCAACGATACCTTTTTAGGATTCAAGCCAATTGGCTTCACTCCCACGCCTATAACGATACCCAAGATTATATATTATATTACTTTTCGAAGAAATTAAAAGTACCGTTATCTGAAAACTTCGATTCTTATAATTTTTCTCTTCGAGGGAACAAAAAATAAAAACTCTTTTTCTCGTTATAATCAAACAATGAAAATAACCCTTCATCTACTAAAATAAAATAATAATAATAATAATAATAATAAGAGGAAGAAGTATAGTAATAGTAGAAAATGTCAAAGGTGGAAATGAGACATAAAAAAGCTAGGGGACCTATAACGTTACTCGTAAGCTCATTAAGATCCAGCGTTAACGTATGGCCTCGTTAGCAAACCTGCCTGCCTTTTACAATCCCTACCATAGAAGGTTCCGTTATTAAAAGCTCTTTAGAATGGGGGAACCAAGTTGGGCTAATTGAACGTGAGCACTTGGAATATGATTTTCGTAACGTTATAAATAATCTCTTCACCGTTGTTGGTGGCGTTACCACCACCGCATATTTTTTTCTTTGATTTTATTAATAAAAAAAAGAAATATATTATAATCGTACGAATTGCTAATCCCTCGTATATGAATTATCGGTATTATGGTTTTTATTTATTTCACGCGATTCGATTTATTTTCGTGGAAAATAATATTACGAACGATAAACGTAAAGAAGATTTTCGATTCGGTTTTTCGATGTAAATAAGAAATTATTATTATTATTAGAAATTTTGTAATATTTACGAAACGAACAAAATGATCGATACGATAAATAATAATAGGGCAATTATTAATAAAATAGAATGTTTTTATCGGTAATTGGAATAACTGGAATTATGATGTTTACCGAAGCGTAAATATGAGATAATCTAGCTGATCTTATCTTTTTATCGATGGTATAGTATGGGTTACTTGATAGAGAAGAGAAAGAGAGAGATTATTTATCTAAGAAATTTCGCAATTTTCTTGATTAACGATGGTCGGGTTGGTTAATCGAATCGTCGTTAAAATCGAACACATTATTACCTAGATCGTAGCGAGAATCAACGACCGAGTATTCACGAAGGCACACCGGTTCTTTTCCGTTCCATCTACCACCGGTCACGCAATATCTCGTGTGAGGTCCTTCCAATTTAAATCCTCGTCGACATCTAATGTGACACCTGGCACCTTGCGGATAATCGTTCGCACCCGAATAATATCCAGGACATCTTATCTGTTATCAAAATAATTTTAACAATATTATCTTTTTTCGTTAATTATTACAAAATCTAATTATATATATTTTTTAATTGGTGATACAAAAATTTTTATTAAAATCTACGATTTTTCGAATGTAACGAAATAATTAATTTAAAGAATTCTTATTATTTTTATTATAAAAAAAAAACAATAAAAAAGAGAGACAAATTTTTTAATTTTAATGTCTTTCGATTACGTATAATCTAAAAAAAAAAAAAAAGAATAATTATAAAGATAATAATTGTGAGAAACCTCAGCGTGCAAGGGTAATTCCATCGCAGGACACTTAGATTCCGACGAGACGCAAGTTCTCTCATCCGAAGACAATACTAAATCGCCGTTGCACGTACAATAGTAACTTCCTAGCGTGTTAATGCACTCCCCGTTACAACCACCGTTCCGGTTCAAGCATTCGTTTACATCTTGACACTGACTTCTGTTCCTGAAAGCGAACGCTTAACCATTGTTACAGCTCGAGATATGCATTATGTACTATATAATCTAATTACTCGTTATACCGATTATAGTACCATTTAAATGACTTATTTCCATTTGAAATAAAACACAATGCATCTTGAAAATTGCGATCGTTCTCGAACGAACATTTTTTTGTTTATAACTACTTTTGAAATAACGTCATCTATATTTTTCAATACTTTTAAATATAATTTTATTTATATATATATATATATTAGGATGAATCATTTTTAAATTAATATTAACAATATCAATTATGCAACGTAAAAAAAAAACATCTGTGTTTCCTGGAAAAAACAAAATAAGAAAGAAAAGAAACATTCGCTAGCCTAATGGAAATTTAAAAAAAAAAAACAACAACAAGAAAAAATGATTTCATTTATTTAAAATTGTCAATATCAAATTTACCTGTGATTGAACTCGTATCCCGATCGACAGTTGCACAGGAAGGATCCCACAGTGTTAATGCATTCCTGTTCGCATCTACCGTTACGCCACTCGCATTCGTTTATATCTAGATCGATAAAGTTACTAAATTACGTGCTTTGTGTCGAATTCGAATTCATGATCGCGCGTGTCAGTCAGGCACCACAAAGGAAAGCACTTTAACTTGCCTACACATTCGCCTCCGTGTAATCGAAATCCCGGTGAACAGGTACAATGATACGATCCAGGTGTATTGACGCATCTCTCACGGCAAGGTGAAGCCTCGACGCATTCGTCGATATCTAAATTCAATGTTTAAACGTAATTTTTAAACAATATTATATTTGACATGAATAAGGTGGAGGTAGGTAAGGGGGAAGGTAAGGTAAGGTAAGGTGAGGTGATGTGAAAGAATTATTGACTATTTCTTTAAGGTAAGGTTTCGCACACGAACCTACACAAGTGTCATCCTCGGATCGATATCCTTCGTCGCATTCGCAACGATAGCTGCCCAATGTATTGACGCATTTACTCGTCTTGCATATTCCCGATGCACACTCGTCGATATCTATAGAAAATGATATTTCTTTGTTTCTTTTTTTCTTGAGTTAAAAAAAACCTACCTATCGCGAATAATATTATTTTATAGTCATAAATGTGATATTTTCGAGTATCCCTATAAATAGATTTGCACACAATAGATAGTTTTTTATTCGAAGAATAGTCGTACGTATGTGCATTGCTGAAACTCACCTACGCAAGTAGTAGTAGTTGTAGTAGTAGTAGTAGTAGTAGTAGTAGAGTTCTGCATTTGATAACCTTCCCAACATCCACACGTGTAAGATCCAATAGTGTTAATGCAAGTATGCTCACATCCGTGCCGACCAGAGCATTCATCCACATCGTGACACATCGAGCTGTTAGACTTGTCATACTGAAATCCCTCCTTGCAAGTGCATATCGCCGTACCGGCCTCGTCATTGCATATCTGTTCGCAACCACCATTATTGATCATGCAAGGATTTGAATGATGGCAGGTCTTATTCTTGATCTGGTATCCTTTAGGACAATCGCAAAGGAAAGATCCTGGTTTATTGATGCAAGCGTGTGAACATCCACCGTTATCATTTTCGCACTCGTTAATGTCAACGCAAGTTTTATCATCATCGGATAATCGATAACCACTGAAACACTCGCACTTGTAACTACCTTCGATATTTACGCAAATATCCGAACAAGAACCATTTTCTATTTCGCATTCGTTAACGTCCGTACAAGTTTTCAAATCATTTTCATCGAGATTATGACCGTCCGGACAACGACAAGAAAAACTTCCTTCGAGATTAACGCAAACGTCCGAACAACCGCCATTATCGATGCTACATTCATCGATATCGTGACAAGTTTTTCCATCATCGTTTAAACGTAAACCAACGGGACAACTACAACGTACGCCACCGATTATGTTGAAACAAGCATGCGTGCAGCCGCCGTTCGCGATTTGACATTCGTCAACGTCGATGCAACTTCGAGAATCATTAGCAAGGATATGACCATCCGGGCACTGACATTTGAACGAGCCTGGTGTATTGATGCACGTATCGGGACAATCGGCGAGTCCCTTGTCGCATTCGTTAACGTCCACGCAATTTTTCTCATCCTGGCCGAGCTCGTAACCATCGGGACAACTACAAAAGTGGCCGCCGATCGTGTTGGTGCAGGTATCGGAACAACCACCGTTTAATTCGAGACACTCGTCGATGTCCAAACAAGAGGATTTGTCTGTATGCAAATAATGTCCTTCGTAACACGTGCATATGTAGCTACCAAGAAGGTTCAAACAATCGTGGGTACAATTGTGCTCGATAGTAAGGCACTCATTTACGTCTACGCAACTCTTCTTGTCCTGCGGCATGAGAATATAACCCGGAGGACATTCGCAATGGTAACCACCCTCGGTATTAACGCAAGCATGAGAACAACCGGTATCAACGTCATTCTCAAACTCCTCGCATTCGTCTATATCCTCGCAAATATGGTGATCATGTTTCAATCTAAATCCCAACGGACACGAGCAACGAGTCTTCCCTGTATTCTCGTCATGGTGACAATGATGAGAACAATTTCCATTGTCACGTTTACAACCATCGATCAAAACGCACGTCCTATTATCCGAATGAAGATCGTAACCTGTTGGACAATCGCATCGATATGAACCAACCGTATTAGAACAGGAATGTGTACACTTGCCATTTTCTTCTTGACACTCGTCTATGTCATCGCAGAAACTTAATTCGTCGGGATTAACTCGGAAACCCTCGTAACAGTCGCACTTGTATCTACCTACTATGTTAACACACTTTTGTGTACAATTGTCTTTCATTTCTAAACACTCGTCTACGTCTAAACAATTTACATTGTCTTTGACGGACAAACGAAATCCCGAGGAACAGTCGCACGTTACGGTACCGTTTAGAGAATAACAAATGTCGGAACAACCGCCGTTATCTACGATACATTTGTCCTCGTTCGTGCAAAATTTATTCTCCACGTCGTCCAGGATGAATCCTTCGGGACAAGAGCAGGACACGTTTCCGTTCTCGTATTGACAGAAGTGAGAGCATCCGCCGTTGTCGATCAAACACTCGTCGATCTCAACGCAAGTTTTTCCATCGTCCTCGAGTAGTTTGTAGTTGTCCGGACAAGCGCACTCGTAGTTACCCTCGGTATTTGCGCAAAAATGCGAACAACCGCCGTTTTCTTCGATACATTCGTTCAGATCCTCGCAAGTTTTCTTATCTTTACCAATTTGATATCCTTTAGGACATAGACACTCGTAACTTCCAATCGTGTTAACACAATCGTGCGAACACGGCTCGCTAATCTCGTTGTTGGTTTCCAAACACTCGTTAACGTCCGCGCAAGTTTTATTATCCAACGACGACAATGCGTATCCCATGGGACATCCGCACTTGAAACCATTCGATTCGTTGATACATTCGTGCGAGCAACCGTGATCCGTTTCACAATGGTCGACTTTAGTACACGACCAACCGTCCGGTTCCAACGTGAAACCATCAGGACATTCGCACTTGTAACCATTACGAATGTTTACGCAAATATGGGTGCAATTGTTAATCCCCAAGCATTCGTCCAAATCGATGCAAGTAATTTTATCCACGTCCAAGGTCAAATCTTCCGGGCAATAACAAATATAACTACCTAAGAGATTCTCACACTCGTGCGAACAATTGTGTAGATTCCTCGAACACTCGTTTATGTCCTTGCAAGTACGTTGATCTTCGGATAATTCATATCCATCTAGACAGGTACAGTGAAAACTGCCTTCGGTGTTGTTGCAGTATTGCGAACAGATTTTCGTTTCCAGGTAGCATTCGTCTATATCAACACATGTCCTTTCGTCGGTCGATAATTTGTATCCCGTTGGACACTCGCAGTAATATGCACCCTCGACATTTTTACAAATATGAGAACATGCATGAAACCCTTCCAAACATTCGTCTATCTCCCGACAGGTTTTCCCATCCTCTAAAATATCGAATCCTTCAGGGCAACCACATCGAATCTCTCCATTCTCCTGTTCGCACGTATGAGAACAGCCATGATCACTGGTACACGGGTCAACGATCTTGCACGTACGTTCGTCTTCCTTGAGTTTCCAACCGATAGGACAGACACATTTGTAGGTACCAATCGTATTTACGCATTCGTGGGAACAATTGTGTTTGTACTCGTTATTCCTCAAACACTCGTCTATGTCCTCGCAAATGTGTTCTTCTTCAGAATAAAAGAAACCCTCTGGACAAGTGCAATTATAGCTGCCCTCGAGATTTACGCATAAGTGCTCGTCGCAATCGTGCTCCCCGTTCTCGCATTCGTTCACATCGATACAAGTGCTATTGTCCTGGTCGAGTTCGTATCCTTTCGGACAATGACACTCGTACGAACCCTCCACGTTCTTGCAACTATGACTACAGTTATTTCTTTTATCGTTCGCACACTCGTCCGTGTCCTTACATTTCATACCACTTTCATCGATTTCATATCCAACAGGACACTCGCATTTAAAGGTTGCTGAACCTTGCGGTAAACACGCGTGCGAACAAGTAGCATTTAAACATGGATTCGATTCGATACAAGTTATACGATCCTCCCCTAAAATCCAACCGATTGGACAAGAACATTGATAGGAACCGTACACGTTGATACAAAAGTGAGAACAATCGTGATCCTCTTCGTCGCACTCGTCGATATCTTGACAAACGTTATGGCTATCCCTTCGAAATCCATTCTCACATTTTTCATCTTTACACGTTAAACCATCTTCGAGTAATTCTAAACCAGGTGGACAAGTACATTTGTAACTACCAAGAGTATTAACGCATTCGTGGGAACAATCGTGTTCATCCTCGAGACACTCGTCCATATCCAAACACGTTTTTCCATCATCTTGTAATAAATAACCCTCGTGACAAACGCATCTGTAAGTATCACCGTATATTTCACAGGAATGTGAACAACCAGCGTTATCGTTGTCGCAGATATTCATAAGAGATACGCAAAGATTTTTAGTATTGTTGTTAAACATTCCCGGTGGACAAATGCACTCGTAAGAACCTTCGGTATTTCTACATTCGTGGGAACAATCGTGAAGATTTTCTAAACACTCGTTAACGTCACGACAATGTCTCTCATCGTCGAGCTTAAAACCATTAGGACAGGTACACTCGTAATCACCTTCCAAGTTAACGCAGTCATGTGAACAACTATGAATTCCTTTGACACACTCGTCGACGTCCTTGCAATCAAATTCATTTATCAACTCGTAACCGTTCGGACATGTACAATAATAACTTCCTAAAACATTAGTACAATTGTGAGAACAACGATTTTGATCTATCGTATTACACTCGTCCACGTCAACGCAACTTTTTCGATCATCACTTAGAACATAACCATCCTGACAAACGCACTCGTAACTTCCACGTATATTAATACACTCGTGTTCGCATCCGTGAACATTCGGCTCGTTACACTCGTCAACGTCCGTGCAATTGAATTTGTCCTGATCGGATAAAACGAAACCACTGGGACACTTACATACGAAACTGCCCTGTAAATTAACGCAAATATGCGAACAAGGTGATCTGTCTTCCATACATTCGTCAATATCGATGCATGTTATATTGTCTTCTAACAGCTGATATCCAGGATAACAAATGCATTTAGGACCACCGTCATCCATAGTATCATGACAATCCTGTGAACAAGCAGGATTCATGGACGAACAGGTTCTATCTTCCAAACACGTGACGTTGTCTTCTTTCAATACAAATCCCATTGGACAAGAACAGACGAAGGATCCCTCGATATTGGTGCAATTGTGAGAACAAGGTGACGGTGACTTTCTACACTCGTTTATATCTTTACAAGACACCTCGTCTTCTTCCAATTGATAACCAACCCGACAAATACAATGATAACTACCTTCCTCGTTTCTACACTCGTGTTCGCAACCGTGAGTCTCACCATCGATACCTTCGACACACTCGTTTATGTCTTAAACACAAATAAAATATAAAATATATATA